>NC_039368.1:131992345-132061473 GCF_003573695.1 Papaver somniferum | reverse complement strand
AAAAAAAAAAAAAAAAAAAAAAGAAGACTGAGAAAATGTAACAACCCCATCAGTAATAGGGATAAGTTTCTCAGTCGTGTTACACTTGCGAAATTCCAGATGAGATCAATATACGGACAGCTGTTTACATCTGGGACTGAATACGAATCTTTTAAAATTTTGGTATTTTTATATTTCTCACGTAATTTTCTACGAGACAATTTTCGAAACATTTTGTAGGATGATCACCAACCCATGCCATCAGAATGGAGACAACTTGAAGCATTCCATACTCGGCCTAGCTGGCTCTCAAGCTCAATTCTAGGTATTTTAGCCAAATATCAGCCCTTTTAACCCATTTTGCACGCTTGATTGTGCTCATTGGTGACTTGCTCACCCATTTTTCTAAGTCCTGACTCCGGTTCTGCACGCCCGGATGGGAAGATATGTGATTAGAAGTCATTAATATTTCCAAAAATACCCTCTTGTAACTGACCCATCCTCCCCCAAGGAGCCAACTTTAGAGTCCCTACCCTGTTATTTATTAGCTAGTGACGCCATAGTGCATACGTCACCAACGCATTTGCTTACGAATTAGGGTGCATAGATTCCTGGTCACACATGGGAACCCACTACTGGTTCGTCGTTATCCACGCAACATGGAACCACATGGGAACCCAACCCACTCTTGGAAGTTGGAATCATAAATTTTATCATCTTACTTACTCGTACGTGTTTGGGAGTAACTTGGGCAAACCTCATGGTATAATGCCAAGTTTGGTATCCAGACTAGATACCTGTAAAAGATATTTGCCGGCCCAAAAAAGCAACCGATAGTACAATTGGGGACACAAAAGAGGTAAACTACAAGTGTCAAGTACCCATGCATCAAACTTCAAAAAGGAAAAATAAAATCGATTAACAGTGATTCAAAATTTCAAAGTAGAGAAAGCAATTTCTAACTGTGATTTCGACAATAATTTTACTATTGGAATAAAAAATTCAAGTTTTTTTTTTTTTTTTTTTGGAGAAATCTCTCGATGAACCCAGCACGTTGATTGATTAAGCCAATTTAGGCGTATAGTTTTCTCTAATGTTGTCAAAGCTTGCCCCTTAATAACATTATTACGAACTAATTAATCTAAAGTGTAGGGAGTAGGGACAAATGCAACCTAATTGTAGATACCGCACATCTATTACATATGCGAAGAAATTGTTTGATGAATGAGCGAAGGCTATCGCGTACAGTATATTTAACATGACGCATCAGATGACGTCAAAAGAATCACGAAAAAAGTGTGATGATCGTGTGAAGTTATAGAATATGTGCGAGAAGAGTTAGAGTAAGAGTGCGTTAATTACGCATGCCAGATCCGAAAATAAGGGCTTTATTAGCTGTCATCCACTATGTAAAATCCCTATATAAGGGATCGAGCGACCATGTAAAGGGAGAGATCTTTTTGAGAGCTTAGACTTGGAATTTAGGAGAGAGAAAAATATTGTTTGCTCTCCAAGTTAGAGTTCATCTCAAATCTTGTAACCATATTGAAATTCTATGAACGAATGTGTGAATTTTAAGATGATTACTTGAGTTGATATTAAGGTTACATTAAGGGTGTAGTTGTAGGATTTCCCGCAACTACAATTTGGCGCTAGAAAGCAGTTTGGAGTAATACACCGTGGTGGTGAAGGTTTAGAAGTTCAAACCTAAAAGTTCAGAAGGATAGCCTCAGAAATTCTATCTTCATTGTTCAAATTTTTAGTTCTTTACAAAGAGGTTCTTCTTTTAAGTGAAACAAGAAAACAAAAATGACAAAAATCATTGAGGCAACAGAGGGAAGTAAAAAATTACAATGCAACTTAATAACCTAGAATATTATCGATGACTTCCATGCAAGAATTACAGGAAAAATATACAAGCGTGATTTCGAAGGAAAGAAAATTATGACGGTAGAAAAAAATTCTCCACTAAAAGATTGGGAAAAACAGAGTATAACATTCACGGCGGAAGAAATACCAGAAGAGAATTTAAGACGAACAGATCCTTTGGTGGTTACAGTGGTTGTAGAATGCAAAGAAAAACATGATGGAGTGAAAGAACAAGATAGATGGGCGATGGATAGAACCTTAGTAGATACAGGAAGTTCGGTGGACATCTTATTTTATCGCACGTTCAAAGGAATGGGATATAAGGATACATATATGGATCGCTCAAGTTAAAATATTCATGGTTTTAATAAAACAACAACAAAACCAAAAGGAGAAATAACAGTGCGAATATTGTTGGGAGAAATAGAAACACAAGTGACATTGTGTGTGGTTAATGTGGAATCACCATATAATATGCTCTTGGGACGGCCATGGATACATGCGATAAAAGCCGTAGCATCAACTCTTCACCAATGCATCTGGTTTCCATTACCAAGTGGAATAGGAGAAATCAAATGAGATATTGAGAGTGCGAAGATCTGCAGCCGGATAGATGTAAAAAACTATGAAGATCGCCCAAAGGAGCGAAAAGATCGCTAGAGAAAAGCAAGAGAATTAAGGAAATAAGAAGAGTTCCGAATATACATGATCAGGGCACAAGAAGGAAGAGGGATACCAAGCGAAGTTCTAGAAAAAGAAGGCGAACCAATGCATGTAATAAAGGAGCAAACACCACTAGGAGAACCCAAGGCGAATTTTATCGCAACAGAACCGACAAAAGAAATAAATGTTGGAACAACAAAGGAACCAAAGATATTAAAAATCGGAACTAAGATGGGAAAAGAAGAAGAAAAAAAACAATAAACCTCTTACGAGAATATAAATACATCTTCGCATGGAGCATGGAAGAAATGCCAGGAATAAATCCATCTTTTGCATGTCATAAGTTGGATATTAGCAAGAATGCAAGACCATTCAAGCAAAGGATACGTAAGATAGCAACAACATATCATTCTCAGATAGAAGAAGAACTAGAGAAGATGCTTGAAGCAAGACCAGCGAAATATACAGAATGGATAAAAAATATCGTGGTGGTGCCAAAGAAGAATAAGGGGATAAGGATTTGCAGTGACTTCGGTGATTTAAACAAAGCATGCCCAAAGGACAGTTATCCATTGCCAGACATACCATAGATGGTTGATACAAGGGTTACAATCAAATTCCGTTAGCTGAAGAAGACGAAGAGCATACTGCTTTTTTCACGCCTAGAGGATTATATTGTTATACAAAAATGCCTTTCGGTTTGAAAAACGCGGTTTGCGACATATCAAAGAATGGTGGAGAAGGTGTTCACACAGTGGATACATACCACATTAGAAGTCTATGTTGATGATATTCTGGTAAAAAGTAAGAAAGTTGAAGATCATGTAGACAACTTAAGGGAAATCTTTGAACAGATGCGACAATTCAATATTAAGGTAAATCCTGAAAAATGCATTTTCGGAGTATCATCGGGAAAGTTTTCAGGTTAGGGTGATTTATTTCTCGATCATCAGACATGTGCAACCATATCTTTAATATTCTGAAAAAGGGACTAAGTTCAAGTGGACGGATGAATGCGATAAAGCGCTGCAAAATATAAAGAACCATCTAATGAATTTGTCCATCATGAAAAAGGCGGAAAAAGGAGATGAGTTACTAATATATTTAGCATCAACACCACACGCATTAAGTGTCGTACTGCTACGTCTGGATGAAGGAGTGGAAAAACCGATATATTACATAAGAAAAACTTATAATGCCGCATAGAAGAATTATTCAAAAATATAAAAGCTAATACTCGCACTGGTGTATGCAACACAAAAGCTTCGTATATATTTTCAAGCTCACAAGATCAAAGTGTTAACAAAAATACCAATTGAGTCAGGAATGAAAAATTCAAAAAGATCAGGAAGGATCGAGAGGTGGAATGCACAAATAGGGAACTTTGAGATCAAGTATGAAATATTATCTTCCCCAAAGTCGCAAGTAATTGCAGATTTGTTGGCAGAATTCCCTTTAGAAGATGATGAAAAAGTGTGGACGAGATGATGGATATAGATGAAGAGTGTGGGAACCCTAAAGACTTGTTGATAGATAACACTAGATGGGAGATATTGGTGGATGGATAGTAGAGAAGGTCTTTGGCGTATAGAACGAAGATACAAGGTTATTATTGGTCATACATGCATGAAGACGCGAAATAAGTGTCAAGGAGGTGTGAAGAGTGCCAATGTCATGGAAAGAAAATACACGCACCCGGGGCAATGCTCAACTCATCAAAAAGTGAATGGCCATTTGGACATTTTGGGTCCATTAATACCAGGAACAGGGCAAAAACGATATTTAATAGTAGTGACAGACTATTTTACAAAGTGGGAAGAAGTGAAAGCAGTGCAGCACATTCGAGATAAAGATGTTTTCACATTCATATTTGAGAATATCATTTGCAGATTCGGAATCCCAGCACAACTAGTTTCCGATGATGGAAAAAAATTTGAAGGAGAATATATAGAAATGTTGCTTAATGCGTTCAAAATCCAAAGCGGGAAGTCCACCCTATTGTATCCACAAAGCAATGGTCAAGCTGAGGCGACCAATAAGACAATCGCAGATATATTGAAGAAAAAATTAGAGGGATATAATAAAGGATGGTGCAAACAAGTACACAATGCGGTATGAGCATACAGACAAACTAGAAGAGAAGCTACAAGAATGTCACCTTTTTGCTTGACATATGGATCGGTATTCCCAATTGAGGTTATAATTCCTACAACTAAGCGAGAAGCATGGGAAAAGAATTTAAGTGAGGATTTAATCCTAACAAAACTGGATGATCTAGAAGAGAGAAGGGAAGTTTCTTTGCAACATACGAAAAATTACCATCATAGGATAGCTCGAGAATATAACAAGCGCGTAAAAATAAGAGACTTTCAGCCAGAAGAATTAGTGTTGCGAGAGATACCGCCTTATCAAAGAGGAAATGATGGAAAGTTGAAGAAAAGATGGGATGGACCCTACATAATTAAAAGAATAATTGGAAATGGAGCTTATGAATTGATGGATCCTGAAGGAAAGAACACGGGTCGAAAATTGGAACGTCCATGGAACAGATTATACTTGAAGAAATATTATCCATAGATAATGCGATAATGATTGCATACATATAATAGGAAGACACACGTATGTGAAAGTGAAGAGAACAAAAATGAAGATGTGAATTCTTAAATATTCAATGAGAATGGATTTGAAGATTTCTTTATAAAGATATTGTACAAGAAAAGGGCAAAACTAAGACCTCATAGTAAGACCTTCATACAAGGCTTCAGAAATAAAGTCTCCAATTAAGGAGCCTAGCTATTTGATTGTGGGGTGCACCTTAGTTCGCATACAGCAAGAGGCAATAATAAGACCTAACGCACGTCATAATTCGGATGCTAGTTAGCACAGCTCAAGTGAAAGCTACGCCGAACCTGGAGCTTGAATCATGGAGATTTGGGGTGAAATAAAAGTCTATCCAGGAGAGGCGCCTATATCGAAAGATTAAGGTGACAAGGTTTCTCCTAAGGAGTGCAGAAACTCGATCAAGGTGCCGAGGTACACGGTTGAGTCAAGGGTGCCTGGGGCGTCTGGAGCGTACCTGGCCGCTCTTGACAAGTCTTGACTATGATGCACTCGGTCCGAAGAAACCCCACTTAGGGTGCGGTCTTGTAACCATAAGCCATATCGGTGGACGGATAAGAGGCCGCGAAAACAACTGGTTGTTGCATTAGTGGATGGGAGGAGCCCACCCTAACCCGGTAGGGGTACGCCTCCTTGAAGGGGCAATCCTGGGGAATATATATAAGACGACACCCTCCATTAGGGAGCTGAATAGTGTCAAAAGACGCGAAAATCATAAGGCTTTTTACTCACGGGAGCATTAATACTTATCATATTCGCGCAATAATAAAACCTGAAGAGGCAATAATACAAGAAGATGATAAGGCGAGATCAATGGGTCATTGCGCGAAAGCGTAAAGACGTCTTGCGATCTCGTCAAACACAAGAATTTAACATACTAGGAAAAATAAGACCTTTACTTAGGAAGGCACGATAAGACCTCATGAGAAAACACAAACTCACGCTAATATTATTTTGCAGGTTATATAAGAGATGTTCAAAATTACTTCACGTTTCTTTCCAGGAAAATGATAAGAGGCAAGTATGGAGATTGAAAAAAAAAAGATATATTATCTTCCTTATCAAGAAACGAGTATGTAAAGTAAGCGAATGTTTGAAGTACCCCAAAATACATTTTTGAAAAGACAAGAAACTAAGAAAAGAAAAAAGCTAAGTATGGTTATAAGGCGAATCTTGAACACCTGCAGAAGCTTCGATGTTGACTTCACTCTCAGGATCTTTGGATAAATCTTCATCAGATTCGTTTTCCCCAAGTTGATTCTCTTGATGTGGAATGTTAAGAGCTTATTCCTCATCACTTACATGATCATAGTCACTATCAGGCTCAGGGAGCTTTTCATCATCACTTATCTCAAGAGGAGGAACAATAACCGGAGGAAGTGATTTGCTTAGAAGAATCTTATTGACAAGATTCTGAGTTTTAGTGTGAGCTTGGCGAGCGATATTCTTTTCAGCATTCCTTCTATCAACCTCCATAAAATCTTGAAGAAACGAAAACCTCCTTTCAGCTCTGTCACAAGAAGAACTGAGTGCAACTGAAAGATCTTTAGATATTTTTGTTTGCTTCGCACGCTCTTTGCGAACCTTGGCCAGATCAGATCTTAGCTGGGAGATAGTAGACTGGTGTGATTTTTCAAAATCTGCATGAAGAAATTCAGAGTTATAAAAGAGGAGAATTTAGGAGAGAAAAAAATATTGTTTGCTCTCCAAGTAAGAGTTCATCTCAAATCTTGTAACCATATTGAAGATTCTATGAATGAATGTATGAATTTTAAGATGATTACTTCAGTTGATAATAAGATTACATTAAGGGTGTAGTTGCAGGATTTCCTACAACTACACTAATAATCTGATTAAGACCATACTTTGTCTTGGAAAACTAATCATTAGGTTCTCTGCTTAGTGTAAATATTGATTAATTATTATGCTAATTATGTCGGAATGTCTACATTTGTCCGAAGGAATATACAATGTCATCTTCCCAGCCACGTAGGATTATTAATTGATTCTATTTCGATGGAAAAAGGAAATATATTTAGAATCATACAAGGATAAACCGATAAAGTTATTGAGGGAGAACATTCAGTACACTAATATCTTTCGAGGCCATTTGTCATTTATCATCTTATTGATGTAAGAAATCATCTTATTCATGTAAGAAAGATTCTATCATTTATCATTTTCGAGAGCCATTTATCACTCACCATTTCTTATATAAGATCTTTCTATGAAACGTGGGAAGACTTTCGTCGCAGAAAAAATGCGATACCTTTTTTTGATCGGTATATAAATTTATACATAGAACCGTTGCGTACATAATTTTGATGCATGTATGAAACCCATGTACAAATTATAAAAGACCCACATGGATATAACCCCAGATAGAAATACTCATAAAAGAGCTCAAAATGAAAGAACTCTGATTTTGCGCATACCTAAATCTTTCTGGGCATACAAAGCAATAGTTCCATCTTGGATGATCTTATAAGGGATACCCTATGGGTGGTTCAATTACCTATATACCCTTAATACAAAAATCTAAAATCATTTTTCTAAAAAATCAAAATCAGTTTCCCTTACCATCTTTTCTTCTTCCTCCTCCTCTAGCCGAACTCTTCCCTCTCCTGCGAAAAAAAATTCATCATCGTGATTAATTGTCGATTCGTAAAAATTTGATCGTCGATTAAACTCAACCACATAATGACTCGCATAAAGAAAAGCAGGGACTAGGCAAACCAAATCGTCTTCTAATCCATCAATTGAAGAAGAAGAACCAATTGAAGATAAAGGTGTAGAAACTGAAAATCAACCACCAATTGAACCAACTGCATCTCCAACTCCGGAAATGAGGATAAGAAAGCAAGTTTTACAAACCCAATCTCCTATATACTGTTTTTCATCGATTAAATGACGGTTACAGTGTTGGGTTCGGCTCAAAATTGAGTTTCGTTTTTAGCCGAACTGTTCTTCACAAAAGCTTCCTGTAAGTGTATATGAACAGTTCGGCATGAAATTTCATGAAATTTTAAGCCGAACCTAGTCACAGATAGAGATGAATAGGGGTTCGGCGTATTCGATAATCATAATATGTGCGGAACCTAACATATTTACGAGGTTCGCTATTACGATATTCTCAATATGTGCCGAACCAATAACAATATTTTAACCCAAAAAATAACAAATTGATGTTCGGCTCATACGATTTTCGAAATATAAGCCGAACCAGTAATTATTTTTTTCCGAGCTATTCAGGATGTTGTTCGGCTTACTATGAAACTTTCATATAAGACGAACTAGTGTCTAGAAAAAGGGTTGGAATTGAAAATTATAGGTTCGGCGCATGCAGTAAACAGATTCAGTGAGCCGAACCGTTCATCAATTGGTAGATTCGACTCATAGATGTGAGCCGAACCTCAACCTGTTTCGCCGAACTATGATCCAAAAAATCATCTAAACAACCTTTATAATTCTGAAAATTATCTTAATCACTAATCAATATTACTAACACTAATACGTAAAGGGCATATTTGCCATTAAAAAAAATTGGGTTAAGGGGTAATCTGATTTTGCTATTTCACAGCCTTTTTTGTCTTTATGCAGTATGCCTAGTAAGATTTCAGTATGCCCAAAATCAGGGTTCAAATGAAAAGGGAAAATTAAGGGGAGACCCAAAAAAAAAATATTCTCATTGTCAGGCCCACAATTAATTTTGGATACCGTGACACCCGTAAATATTTCTGTGACACCCATAATTATCTGAAATTATTAAAACCTGTCTGCATGACGGTTTATGCATCCGCATGACGTGTTATGCATATTGTTTTTTCAGGAATAACTCGTTATGCATCCTAATTTTTCAGGGGTATAACTGGCAACACAACTTGGATATAACATATCTAAAAAATCCGCGCCTTGGAATTTTCTAAATTTTATATTGTTGGAAATATTTTAAAGAGAGCTTCGCAACGAGTACAAACAACAATATCAAATTTTTGTTTTTCACAAAAAAATCAGATGTGATCATCGTTTTAGGGAAAATTTCTGAAAACTGACTGCATATTCATTATGCAGCCTCCAAAAAAGATGCATAACGAATTATACAACCATTTTTTCGACTGCATAACAAGTTATGTATCTGCATAACAAAGTTATGTATCTATAACTAGTTATGTAGCCATTGTTTTGGTTGATTTTAGTTCGTACAGAAAAAATTGATGCATAATGCGTTATGCAACAATATTTAAATGGTGCATATCAGGTTATGCATCCATTTTCTCGATGCATAAAAGATTATGCAACAATTTTCTTGATGCATAATGTGTAGGATCAGAATCTCGCAATGACAATGTTTCAGCGAAATTATCAATGACACAGCACAACAACGTCGCAGAACAATTTCAGAAATGATAAAATAAATGACGTCAGCAAAGATCACGAGAAAGATATGATAGTTCTGCGAAAATTAGAGAGTTTGCGAGATTAACATTTGTAAGGTTGCGAGAATGTCGCAGACCATAGCCGAAAATAAAGGACAGATTAGCTGTCATCCACTATGTATTTCTTTATAAATAGTCGTTCGAGTTGTAAAGAAAGGGAGAGATCTTTTTTGGGTAAGAAACAAGTAAATAGGAGAGAGAAAGTCTAGTCAGATATCATTCTTGATTTCTTTATCTTTCCTTGTAAGAACATTCAGATAGTGATAAATAAAATTAAGAGTGTAAACCTAAAAATGAGTTGATTAATAGTGAGATCATATGAGGGGTGTAGTGTAGGATTTCTTGCAACTACATAATGCATTATGCATTCATATTTTCGGATGCATAACAAGTTATGCATCCACTTTCATGACTACATAACATGTTATGTAGATATTATTGTAGGTGCATAACAAGTTATGCAACCTTGTTTTTTGTTGGTTTCAATACTAAGGAAAAAGTATATGCATAACGTAGATATGCATCCATCTCTAACTCGATCACCAAGGCAGCAACAACACACTTGCAATTTCATTCATTTTCAATGCTTCAACACTTAATACATCTTCAGTACTAACGATTATGCATTTCCAGTTCAACTGCATATCCTCTCCATTACAAAATTCTAATTCATTGAACTCTGTAATTGAGTTTTACAATCAATCAAACCCAAATCATCAATTCTTCTTCGTTCCAGCACCATCCAATTGATCTCTAATTATAAAATCAAACCCTAATTTACACAAAACCTAATTCTTTATGTGATCTGCTCAAAACTAAAATTAAATCATATACGATTATCTCTAATTCAAAACAAAACAAACCTATATACTAATTAAATCAAATAACAACGACTTCAAGAAGAAAATCGATTAATTTGAAACCCTAAATTACCTGTCCTTTGAATCTTCATCGAAACAGTTTCAAAATTTCGATTAAACACCAACCATTTCAATCTTCATCCAACCGAAACACAATACTCCTCTTAACCTCTCTTCCAACTCAAGAACATAACCCTAACTTCGAACCAACATCAACAGCATCTTCTTATTCTCCTAGAACTCAAAAAAACACAACACCATCACCTTCGTCTCCAACATCATCTTCTTCTGCTTAAGAACACCACCATCTCAGTTTCTTCATCAACATAAAACCTGTATTTCCAATGTTTCACTGCCAACAGAGTCTGAATCATAGCAAACCCTAATTTCTGAATCTCTAGATTTCGAACTCATTTTGGTGGGATATGATAGATTGATGGTTTTGCTCGTCGTCCTCCTCCTCCTCGTATGGTCTGTGAATTTAATCGAAGGTTAGAAGAATAGAAAATACCGAAACCTAATTTTATAAACTATGGGTTTGGGAGAAATATTTTCACCGAAAATGGGAGAGCGCCTGAAGAATTCTGAGTGTGGGTTTCACAGTAGAAAAAATATGAAGAATGGGTGTGGCTGTAGTTTTCACAAATAAAATCCCAATACACTTGGATGGAAGCCAACTCTTATCCTAACTCGAATCCTACTCAAGCCCAAAGCTCATAGGCAGAAACCTCACCAGAAACCCTAAATTTTAACCAAACCCTAAACCACCCAATATGAATTCACCTCACTGAATTGTCGCCGGAAACATAAGAACTAAAATTGACGTGAGAAGAACTAAAATTGCGTCCGCAGCCAGCCAAGATTAACTGATAATGAAAATTACAAAACATGACTAGAAAGTCTTGCTCAATGAAGATTAAACAGCGTCACCATCTCATCGTCAATACTACGCTATCTTATGGGACTCCGCATCAGATCCACAATCTTCAAACCTCACATTCATCAAAAACATTGAAACCACTTTAGGAAAGTTAGGATAATTTTATGAAAATTTACAATTCTATAAAAATTTAGAATGATGACAATGTGTTCTGGGTACCCATAATTATTTCGAAAAATAAAATAAAAGTGCAAATTACATTATTTTATTTAATTTCAGTCCAAACTCCAGCATGCCTTTGGGTGCTACAACAAGGGATGTTGGGGTTTTGGATAAAATTATTCAAAGAATGAAGGTGAAATTAGCTGATTGGAAAAAGAACTTTTTGAATAGGGTAGGTAGACTTGTTTTAACCAAAAGTTGGTTGTCTAACTTACCATTATATTATTTATCATTGATAAGCATGCCTGCAATTGTTCAACTGAAGCTGACTAGTTTAATAAGAAACTTTCTTTGGGATTCTGATACTTCTAAAAGGAAAATGATGTGGGTTGCTTGGACAACAGTTTGAAAAACAAAGAAAATGGGTGGTCTAGGTGTGAAGGATTTGAGACTTACTAGCAAAGTTTTGGAAGGTGAATGGATCTGGAGATTTTATACTGAGAAGAAGGCTTTATGCAGAAGAATATATGGTGCAGAATTTTTTTAAGAATAATGTTGATTCTTGATTCCAGTTGATGATGGTAAACCTTATGGGATTGGGAGGAGTATGTGGAAGGAAATACTGAAATCTTTTGTTTTTCTTCATGAAGATATGGTGTTTAAGTTGAAGAATGGGAAAGGCATAAATTTTTGGATGGACAAATGGACAACTAATGGTCCATTGAAGGATAAATATCTCGTAGTTTATAAAGAAAGTAATCAGAAAACAGCCTCTATTGCAGACATGACACAGGAGGGGGTAATTTGCTTATAGTCTAAAAGAAGTCTTTCTGCTTATGAAAAATTGGAGTGGGGTTTTTTTTGTAAGGAATTGAGTCATGTCCATGAGCTTGTTGATGATGATGATGAAGAAGTCTCTATTCTTGAGGACTATACAGTGACAAAGGGATATGAAGTTCAGTTGTAAGATAATCAAGACTGCAATTCTGTCAAATACTTGTGGAGAAAAGATATCCCTCCAAAGCTAAATTTTATGTTATGGGTTGAGTTTCATAATTTACTACCTACTTAGAGTATGTTGAAGAACAGATGAATCAATATACAAATTGATATATATAATACTTGTAAGAATGAGGTAGAGAATTCTGATCACTTATTCATTCACCGTGATTTTTTAAAAGAGGTGTGGAATTATTCATTCAATATTGTCATGTGAGTAGTGGTACTTATGTGACAGTTCTGAAATTGTTTGAATTTTGGAAATGGTGTTGATTTACAAGGAAGATGAAGGAAAGTATGGGTTAAGATCACATATGTTGTTATGTGGCATTTTTGGAATGAGAGAAACTGCAGAACTTTTGGTGGAAGGAAAAGAATGATGGAGGAACTGTGTTTGAATATCAAACAGACTCTTATCTTGTGGTTATTGAAGAGTGATGTGTTTAGAGGGTTAATTGTAGACCAAATTTTGTACAATTGGAAAAAAGTACTACACATGTAGTTGAAGTGTGAATTATATTCCCAGTTTTGTATAGTTTTTTTTTTTCAATTATATAAGTGGAAATTATATAAATAATTATATAATCCCACAGATGCCCTTCATATATTATCCATACCTTTTTGAAGGGCTTCACAATTACCCTTTTGAAGCCATTTTGAAGGGCTTCACAATTACCCTTATCTATGTATAATTATACCCTTACCTTTTTAGAAGGGATTCTATTCAATCAATAATCCCACAAATGCCCTTCATATATTATCCATCACTAATTATTTCTTCTTTTAATTTAATCAATCTAAAAGTATTCTGTCTCTCTTCTCTCTCTGCAACCATCACCACCGCCACCATTACCACCTCTGTCACCACCACCACTTTCGCCGTCGTGAACTGATATGTTACTCAAGTTGAAAACTATTACCAGCAAAGATGATTCTTGACTTCTTTTTTTGAGACACTTTCTTATTGTACCGATTAATTTTTAAATTCAGATTCGAAGATACAAGATCTGATTTTGAAGCTTCAATTTCTGGTAAAGTGATGAGTGCTAAAAAGTGCATATTTCTATATATTTTTCTTGGCATTTAACTCATCTTTTGTGCATTAATTCTACATTTTATCCCATATTCTGTGTTTTCATTGTTTTCAAGAATAAATATTTTTATTAATTAATTTTGCATTTTTAGGTTGTAAATAAAGTTCGGATGAATTGCGGAGCGAAAAGAGCAGAAAAGTAGTGAAAAGTCGGGAGGAATTACGCAAGGAAGCCGCGAAGAATGTTGTGCACAAGACCAAAAGGATAGAAATGGGCTTAACAAGGAAGAATTGTTCTTAAAGAAGATATGGGCTTGGAATACCCAAGGCCCAAAACCCTCACCCAAACCCATTTCCAATATCCATACCCGCCTTCATATTCAGCCGTCAGATTGGATCATCTCAGCATCGTACGGTCGCTTCATCATAGTGCATCAAAATCTGAAGCTCCTGAAAAACACTATAGAACCTAACTCCATCTTGAGCCGTCAGTTTCGTTGTACTTTCGCATCCAACGGTCGCTCCTCGCTTCCTTCCATCTCGTCGTTAGATCGATCCATCATCTCCACATCCCACGGCTCATCCTCGCTGTTCATCCAATTTGCTACAACCTCCCAACACCCGAGCACTAAATATCTATACCCAAACCAAACAACCCCCTTCTCTCTTCGTTCTTCTCTCCTTCACCTCCTCTGCAACCACCATTCCCACCACCTTCTCCTGCTTCCTCCACCAACTCGAGCAGAGCTCGAGAAATCAAATCATCACCACCCTATACCACCAACCCATCACTACCCTATCTCTCTCTAACGTCTACCAATTTCTTTCACTGATTTCCCCTACTGCTAGGGTTTTGAAAATTGGGAACGAGAATTGATGGACGTGGCAGAGAAAAATAGCTGAGGACGGAGAAAAGACAGCAAGCAGAGGAACAACGACGACATGGGTGTGATTTAATTAATCGAATTAGGTGAGTGGAACCCTAATTTTGTCACTGTTGAATTTGGGAATTTGGGGGAAAACATTGTAAACCCTAATTTTGAATTCTGGGTATAAATAGAAGGTGTGGGTATGTGTTGTGGTTATGCCTGGGCTAGCCAGTGCTTCACCCAAGAGGACTGGAATAGCCAGTGCCTCAAGGGTTAGTTCTTAGTTTAAATTATTTTGTAAATTTCAATTGTATTTGTCCCATCCATGCTCTGATCTTGTTGTGCTTGAACTGTCTAGGATTGAATATCCTTTTAGGTTGTTAAAACACTAAGCAAGCTTCTCTGGGGGTAGTTGCAGTGTGAGATCCCCAACTACTACTAGGATTAGATTCATCTTAGTGTTCTTAGTAATCTTTCTAGACCAATCCTTAGATGAACAGCCGGCTTTGAACCACAACTGTCATCTAGTTATTCAGAGAGCCTAGAAGCTGACTGATAACTAACAAGGGACAAGAACATAGTTGGAGGACTTATCTTAGGAAAAGGGTGGATTCAAGATCCTAGTCCCTTCTATACTTCACTGCCTTTGTTTCTTTATCACTGCCTGTGTTACTGCCTTGGTTTCTTTTCCACTATCACTCTTTGTCACTCACTGTCACTGTCACCACCTTTGCTTCTTACTCACTGTCATCACTTAGCTTAGCTAGAATTATCTTAGGAAACTTCAACTCACACCCTAGTCCCTGTGGATTCGACCCGTATTTGCACAAGCTACAACCGACACCGTGCACTTGGGGTTATAACATGTAGGCTTCTTATTCTCTTATTTTACACACATTCCCAAGCCTACCATAAAGTTAGAAGTGAACTTGTTCGAATTATAGAAGCTCGGGAATTAATGATGACGGTGATGGTGGTTTTGTTGGTGGCGGCGGTGGTGGAGGAGGTATGTATTGCAATATATTTCTACTCCACTTTTGATGTCTGTTACAGATTCAATGGGTTTAGTTTCTCAATTAAAAGTTGTTCTTCTTCTCAATTGATATAGCAATAGACTCGAATTTCAGTTCCATTTGGTACAACAACTAATATCTAAAAATTAGGATCAAAAGATATTGATTATTGAGAGATTTGGATCTATAGTTGAACATGGTGGTTGTAATATGAATCTGGAATTGGTGATGTTAATCAGAATAATAATACGGTGGTGATACTAATGACAGTGGTGTCTCTGCAGGGACGGGTCTCAGTGATTTATGCATTTTAGTTTTGTAAAAATGAGTATCAAAATAGAACCAGTAAGATGAGTAGATGGTGTTGTAAATCCTGGTGGTAGTGGTGGTGTGAGAAAGTATCATCAACAACAACATTCTTGGATCAGAATTATTTCGCACTTGCTATAGCTGGTGGCATTGTTGATGTTGTTTGTAAAACTTATACTACTCGCTTTGCTCGTCTCACCATCCTTTTCCAGGTTCATTCCCTATTCAATTTGAGATTTTTCCAAATTTCTGCTATATTTATACGTGATTTTCTGACATTTTTATCGAAGTAGTTAAAATTTCGGGTTTAAAGAATGCTCATTAGGTTCATACATTATATACATGGTGAACATCGAATATTTGTGCTATATGTGTTGTTTGAGTGATGAAAATGTATAGTTCCTTGAATGTTTAGTTACTTGGGCGATGAAAATTTGAATTTTGAACTAAAAATTGATGCAAACAAATGGAGGCGACAGTGATGGATTTTGTTGCAGTAATGAGAGTGATGGTGTTGGTGATAAAGACTTGTTTAGTTATGAGTTAATTGAGTAAACATTTAAACCATCTGGTCTGCTAGTTCATTTTCAAATCTGTTTGCGTTATTCCTGCTTATAGGCATTACTCTTGGTGCAACACTTGATTGGATGTGGTTCATTGGTCAAGGCTGGTGATTTTTTTATTTTTTTAATACCCAAATCCCTTGTTGTTGTTCTTTTACTTGTGATGTCGAAAACCAAAATGTACAACTGTTCCACCAACAACCTATTGTGTTTTGTACTAAGCTTTTTTTTTTTTTTTTTTGAAGAAATTTTTTGTTCTGGCTGATACATGAACGGGTTTAATAGTCGAATCTCAACGTGAACTATCTTGTTGTTCTCTCAAGTCAGTCGTGTAATCAATAAGAAAATGAAATGAGATTTGAAGGGTTTGATTTTTCTAAAGCTCATATGCATGAGGAAAATAATGTTACGCCCATATGTCGAGGAGCATATTGGACAAAAAATGGCAATTGTAGAAATGTTGTAGTTGCAGGAAATCCTACACTACACCCTTCACAAGATTTCATTAACATTTAACTCATTTTAGATTAACAATCTTAATTTTGTTGACCAATCTTTGAACAATCTTACAAGAAAAGATAAAGGAATCAAGAATAACCACTGCTCCAGATTTTCTCTCTCCTATTTACTTGCTTCTCACTCAAAAAAAGATCTCTCCCCTTCTTTACAATGGAACGACTATTTATAGGGAATTACATAGTGGATAATAGCTAACCTGTCCTTTATTTTCGGATATGACTTGCGACATTCTCGCATCCTTACAAATGTTAATCTCGCAAACTCTCTAATATTCGTAGGAACATCACATTTTTCTCATGATTTTAGCTAACGTCGTTTATCATGTCATTTCAGAAATTGTTCTGCGACACTGTTTTGTTGTGCTGTTGATAATTTCGCTTAGGCATTGTCGTTGCGAGATTCTGATCCTACATCTTGCCTCTTCTCATATCTTCTCTGCGAAGTAGAGAATGATGTGAGAAATGCCGCAGCTGTCCATCTCTTCATATTCTGC
The DNA here is from genome assembly GCF_003573695.1 of Papaver somniferum. Classification (NCBI taxonomy): domain Eukaryota; kingdom Viridiplantae; phylum Streptophyta; class Magnoliopsida; order Ranunculales; family Papaveraceae; genus Papaver; species Papaver somniferum. The sequence continues at coordinate 132,044,207 of NC_039368.1, read as the reverse complement.
ATTTATCACACGTATCCTTTCTTCCATTTATTTCTTGACACGTCTTCTGTAACCGCTGCTTTTCAACCGCTCACCTTTTTTCGCATTAATGGTGTTTATCTCTTCGAGTAAAAAAAAATCTTCTTTATATATTCTTCTTACTCTTCTTTCCATTTTCTTTTTACTTTCTCTTCTCTTTTTATTCTCTCATCTCTGCAACTCTATTGTTCTTCCGTAAGTTATGCTATTGTAATTCTTCCCTCTTCAATCTTCTTACTTTTTATTCATTCCCATACTTTATTTTCAGATATGCCTCCAAGTGGCCACAAACATGAGAAAAAATTAAAAGACGTCCAAAAAGATCTTGCTGAGAAAGGTTTCACACTTTCTACCATTCCTGGTGAAAGTGCCAAGTCAATTCTTTCTATCAAACTTTTCTCTGATCAACATTATGATGATCAATCAATCATAGTTTCGCTAGGTCAAATTCTCGCAGGTCTCCCCATTCCTCTTTATGACCCAAATATTCCTCTGTTCTATGAAATTCTCGCTCATTCAGGATTTTCGCGAGCTATCTTCCAATTGAGTGGAGATTGCATCCGTATGATGCTAGAGTTCGCTAACCGTGGTTCTAGTAAAGGATCTATTTACTCCAAAGAACTTAGGGATCCTAAATTCGCAGACTTGGAGATAATTGCTGAAAAATACACAGTAGCGAATTTCTTTGAAAATTATGAATTGATCTCCATGAAGAAAGAGAATACTCGCTGGGGTATTCGCTTGAAAAGGAAAGATAATATTGATGAAGCTAAAATACTCATGCAAGACATTGATTGGCATTCTGGTAAGAACACAACTCCTCGCCAATCCAAAGATGATAAATGGTGTGTTTTTCCCTTGATGCTGAAACGACCTTACATTGCTGGGTCAAACGTTCTTCCTGAGAATCTCGCTACTTATAATCCTTGGGTATTCTCTTGGCCCGAGAAGAAGAAAGAGGTATGTTTCTTCTAGTTTCGCTAATTTTACATTTCGTTATTTATCTTCATCCTTTTTTGTCGCTGATTCTTGCGAAATTCTCTAGATCCAGAAACTGAAAGATAGCTATCACAGGACTGGGAAGGCTAATACCTTGTTAGCTCTTCGCTCATACACAGATGAGGTAAGAAATATTCTCTTATGATTTTAAACAGTATATTGTTTCCTCTTTTTCTTATTTTTATCTGTGTGTGAAGATTATTGCAGAAATAGAAGAGCCTGCCAATGTTGCGAAGACTGGTGATAAAGGCAAAGGTGTTATTCGCAGGGAAAAACCAACTGCTCCTCCTTCAAAGAAGAGAAAAATCCGTTCTTCCTCTCCTTCAAATATTCCTTCTCATGAAAATTCCGTGAGTGATGAGGATAATGAGGATAATGATGACCTTGCTGTAAATGAAGATTCTCCATCTGAATCTTCTATGGCTAAGCTCTCTGGCCTCTTTTCTGATTCCTTGCAAGAAATGGGAGATAGTCAATTCGCTAATACCTGCAAAGCTCTCGCTACAATTTGCGATGTTCCTTTATTGGATGGTGATAATTCTCTTCGTGGAGTTTCTAGATCAGTGACTCCCAATTTCCTGCATTCTCTTAATAGTCTGGTATGCTTTCATCCTTTTACTTCTTCATTATTGTAACTCAAAATCTCTTTCTATTTTAATACTTTTTATATTTTCTCGCAGGATGGAAAAGCTTCTTTCGCTGTTGCCTCAGATCTGGAGAGGAGACGCAAAATTCTTGAAAAGAAGAATCTTCAATTTCGTACAAAGAATGAGGAACTGAAAGCTGAAGTCAAATGTCTTCGCGAGAAGAACAAACAACTAGAAATTGATTCTTCTTCGTATAAGAACAAAATCTCTAGTCTTCAGCAAGCAAATAATCAACTTTATGGTATGTTACTTTTCTCCTTTCCATTCATTCATTCATCTTGTTGTTTTATCTTATTTAATTGATCCTTTTTGCAGACATTTATGGTCTTTCTGATGAAGCTACCATTCTTCGTTCATTTCCTAATGCGTTGGATAATGATACCCTTCTTGAGCGTCTTAATAAATCTTTAAATAGTTTCTCAAATGATAAAACTTCATCTCTTTCTCTGAATGAACTAAGATCCAAATTTCGCCTCTTAGAAATTGACCATAGATCTAGTTTAGGCTTAGCCAATCAATTTAAGCGTCTCCTTCTTAATTCTAAAGAGAAAATCAATGAGTTAAGAACCAATATTAACGGTCTCATAGATGATAAGGATCGCATCTCTGATCAAGGTGCTAAGGCTTTGGCGAAATTCCAAGAAACCCTTCTTGAAGTTCAACTTGAACGAGATGAAGCTAACCGCAAGAACATCGAGCTCTGTGAAAGAGAAAACCAAATTCGTTCTCGTCTTCTTATAAGTAATGAGGAAAAATTCGCTTGGGCTGCGAAAATCTTAGACGATGCCAGAAAAGATTTAGGTGTAAATGTTAGTCTCCAAGTTGAGCATAAAGCCTTGATTAGAGATATGATTTCTGACAGAGAAGGTTATTAACTGTTCTTCTTCATTAATATTTTGTTTCTTATGAATTTTCATCAAGTTATTAATTGATTGCCTTTGGATCGCAGATTCTGAAAGTAGATATTGCGAAAGAATTGAGGAACTTGAAGCTGCAAAAAAGGAACTCGCAAAGAATCTTTCTTCTCGCAACAACAAGTATTCTAGATTAAAGAATCAAATCAAGATCACTGTTGCGAACTTTAAGACCGACGCTCTGCATTTTCTCAATCAAACTATTCAAATGGTTTGTGATGACCATAGTATTCCTCACTCTGATTATCCTTGTCTCTTGAAGGAGATCCCAGAGAACATTCCTAGTCTAACTATCTCTGATAGCAAAGCTGATGATGAAGAATCTGATGGTGATGAAGGTTCTGATGGTGATGAAAGTTCTGATGCAGACGCAGAAGGGAACAATTCTGATGAATATGATGAAGGGTCAACTAAGAAGTAGTCTTTGTTTCTTTCTTTGATCTTCTGTAATATTTGTACATTCATTCCTTCTTTCTGTATATTTTCGAACTCTTTTGATTCCCCATATTCCTTAATATATGATTTTCTTTCATTTTGACCTGCATTCATTAAAACAATTCTTCCTTGCATTTTTGCGTAAATCTTTGAATTAATAAAAATAATCATTAATTTTTGAATTTTTGCGTAAATCTATCATATGGAGACAAATAACATTTTCTAATTTCATTCATTCCCATACTTGCCTCTGTTATTTGTATCCAAATGAGAGATTTTGCAGATTTTTCTTATTTTGTGCCTCAACTTCGTAGTTGTTTATGTATAATTTCGCAATCTTATGCGAAGTGAATTTTTATTCTTTTCAAAATCTCATTCCTGTGTGGTATTATTTTGCCTTCCTAATTAAAGGTCTTATTATGCCACCTCTTGTCATTGCAACAAAATCGCATGACGTTCTTGCACTTTCATGTAAAAACCCATTGATCTTGCCTTAACTTTTTCTTTTGTATTATGGCCTCTTAAGGAATGTTGCGACAATATGACAGGCCTAAATATTCTTGCGAAAATAAATCCCCATGACATTGCCGTCTTGCGACGAAATCGTAGGACGTCTTTGCACTTTCATGCGAAAACCCATTGATCTCGTCCTATCTTTTTCTTTTGTATTATTTCCTCTTCAGGATTGTCGCACAAATATGACAAGCCTTAATACCCTTGCGAGTAAAAAACCTCATGACATTTGCGTCTTAAGACACTTATCAGCTCCCTAATGGAGGGTGCCGCCCTTATCTCCCCCTGGTTGCCCCTTCAAGGAGGCGTACTTCTACCATACAAGGTTAGCTCCTCCCATCCAGTCTTAACAACAACCAGTTGTTTTCGCAACCTCTTATCCCTTTTACCTATAGGGTTTATGGTTACGAGACTGCACCCTAAGTAGGGTTTTCTTCAGGCCGAGTGCAGTATAAGTCAAGACTTGTCAAGAATGGAAAGGTACGCTCCGTACGCCCCTGGCACTCTTGACTCAACCGTGTACCTCGGCGCCTTGATCAGATTCTGCACTCCTTGGGAGAATCCTTATTACCTTAGTCGCCCAACCTAAGTCATATGCTTAAGCTGAGAATCCAAGGTGACTCTTCCGGATGGGATTTATTGATCCCAAATCTCCATGACTCAGGTTCCGGTGGCGGTGTAGCCTTTCCCTGATCCATGCAACAGGTACCCCCTTATATGACGTACTTTAGGTCTTACATTTGCCTCTTGAGAAATTGTATTCGCGAACTAGGGTGTACGCCATAAAGATTCGCCCCTTTCTATTTTTTCATTTTTCTCTGATTGTCTTTTGTAGAATTCATTATCTCTGCGAGATTCTTGCAGATCATCATATTGTATTTGCATTTCGCAATCTCAATTTTGTCATTCAATAAAATGTATTTTTGAGAATTTTATTTATTGAGAGAATGTCGCAACAAATCAATTATTCATACATTAGCTTTGCTATCCTCTGCTTCTTTGTTATTTTCTGCTACTGTTTCCTTGGTAGTGGTATGTTCACCATTTTTTATTCTGAGTTAGCATTAGTTTCGCAACATCTCTTCTTCTTTTCTTTCGATTGCATACACCATCAGCGTCTCACTTCTTTGTGTCTCTTTGATTTTGTGTCGCCAACTTTCCTTCTTGTTTGCTCTTCCTTCGCAGGATTCTACCTCAGTTACGTAACACCTCTTTCCTTCAACCCAATCTCCCTTTATGATTCCTACACCGCTGGGGTGAGGGAATTTGATGCACTGGTGGAAAGTTGAAGCTACACCTATAATCCCATGTAGCCAAGGTCGACCAATTAATTCATTGTAGGGTGATTCTACATCAACGACACAGAATAGGATTTCAAAAGATATTCCCTTCAATGGAATTCGCATAGTAACCTCCCCTTTAGGCTTGTTGGCAGTACCATTAAAACCATATATCTTATATGTTGATGGTATAAGATCATCATCTCTTCCTCCCATAGTTTTATAAGTATGATAAAATAAGATGTTCACAGAGCTTCCAGTATCGATTAGAATCCTATTAATTTCCCATGAATCTTCAGATTCATCATCCTCATCTTCTTTCGGTTTTGGATTAATTTATAATTTTACTACCAATGGATTATCATGTACTTCTTCACCTTCGGGGATTTCTTCTGCGGTAAAAGAAATAATATGTTTCTGCCATTCCGCTAGTGGCGAGATTTTCGCAATATTCATAATTTCTCTTCCATCATTATCTCTTGCTAACACTCTACTCAAAATATTGTCATGAAAATCTTCAATTGTTTTGTATGAATGTACGATAGAGTGACAGAATATATTCTTTGCTTTTGCACCAACTTCTATGAAGAATGTTTCCTTCTTTTTCATCGTGTTTACTTTGTGATGCTCTGGTGGTGGTGGCAATGGTTGAGATTGTGGGGGCCCTACCAAAAAGTGGTTTACTTTTCCTTGATCTATCATTCTCAAAATAATTATTTTTACATTTCTGCAATCATTTGTAGTATGTCCATGAAAATGATGATAAGAACAAAACTCATGAATTTTGTGGTTTGGAGGTGGTTCCGTTCCCATGTTCCATGGTGTTGGTATATTCTCCATCAAAATTATAGCTTTCCATATTTTCTCCACACTTGCATTTAGAGGTGGCATCTTGATTTCTTCTCATACTACCTTGTGACCTCCTTGTCCTCTATTATAGTTTTGTCTTTGACCTCCATAAGTTTCTTGCGGTTGATCGAGTCTTTGAATCTTGTTATTTCCACCACGATTGTAGAAATTTCTTTGTCTTTCATACTCCTCTTGATCTCGGCTTCCCATAGCCACCAGTTTCTGTTGATTGTTACCCGTCACCTTCTCTTGTTGTACTTGCGAAGTGTTCGCTACTGTGTTTATTAGTTTGGGTAATAAGCTTGCATTCGCTGTTTGTGAACTGGTGTTCGCAACTGGGTATGATTCCATTTCATTTTTCCTTTCCTCTAGAGCAATATATTCTTCTAGAAGTTCTCGCAATTCAGTCATTGTGATCGTATTCTTGACTCTGAAAATTTGGATATACAATAGGTTGGTTGCAAACATAGCATTGATAAATGATAAGATAAGATATCTCTCATCCACACAGACAGCCATTTCTCTACACATAGTCCTCCATATTTTAGTTAGGTGCTTCAAACTTTCGCCAATCCTTTGTTTTAATCCAAACACGTCTTCAATACCAGGTCGCGAAGAATTATTACTTATATATTCCCCCAGGAATGTAGTCTGCAAATGATTGAAGGATGTTATTGTATTCTTTGGTAGACCTTCAAACCATTTTAACGCCTCCCCTGTTAAGATGGATGCAAAATACTTGCATAATACGGCATCATGATTTTTCCATTGCAACATACACCTCACGTAGGCTTTAATGTGTTGAATTGCGCAAGTTGTTCCAGCTTCTTCTATAGCTTCATCCAATTGTCTTCTGCCTACTTCTCCTCTATTATTTAGCATTCCTCTCATTTCTTCTAATTCTTTCAAGATTTGTTTATTTACACCTGAATTTTGATCCATTGGTCTTTTTAATTTCGCCTCCCTTCTTTTGCGTTCATGTCTTTCTTCTCTCACGAAATTTTGTATTTCTTCTTCATTAACCTCATCTCGTCTTCTTCTACGATTTTCTTCTTCATCTCTATCTTGAATTCGCATCTGATGATGTCTCTCATTTTCCCCTTCATGATTTTGTTCATTTCTTATTAATTCCATTCGCTGTCTTTCAGCCATCCTCTATACTCTATCATACTCTTCATTGATATTATCGTTATTCCGGTTTTTTGTACGCCTTCTTTCTCGATTGTCGTGATTGTTCTGGCGAATTGTCTCCTGAAGCTTTTGTTTTTCCATTTCCGCTCTCAATCTTTAACGTTCGCGAATTAAACGTTCTTGTTCAGCATAATGTCTTTCAATTTCTTCTTCAATCGTTTGTTGATTTCTTTGAGCTTCTCTCTCATGTAAAATTCTCCTTCCTTCCTCTCGATCCCCTTCGCCATCTTGATCATTTCGTCCCTGACGTTGTCCATTCTCTTGATTTCTATCATTTTGCCTATCATCAAAAGTTTCATTTTGTGGAACGTAACGATCATCATTAATTGTTTCGCGATATTCTTCATTAGGATTTGATATTTCTTCTTGAATATTGTTTCCAGCATTAATTGTGGGCGAGTTTCGCCTCATCTCTCCTCTAGTCGATCTTGAATATGATTTTGTAATACTTCTCGATCTTCTACTCTGTAGTCTCATATTTTCTATCCTCAATTCGTGATTTTGCCTTGTTAGATTTGCACGTTCTTATGCCTCAGCTCTTCTTTCTTCATGTATTCTTCGTCTCAATGTTTCTAATGCTCCAATTTCCTCATCTCGATGAATTATTCCTTCATCTGCTTCTTGATTTCTCTCTACCTGTCTATGGTTTCTGGTTTGATGCACTTCTTCTACTTCTTCTGCGGAATTTTTGATTGCCAAGTGTGTATACTCACCCTATCATAATCTATATTCCTTCCTTGTACTAGTGTTTGTTGAACTGGTGGTTGAATTTGATTTTCTCCATTATTTCTCATTCTATTAGATTCTCATATTTCACTTCTTTCTCTTCCAGCAATTCTCGTGCTTCTTCTAACAGTAGTTGGTTGTTCTGATGTATTTCTTCTTCTAGTCATTTCTTCAATGTTAACGAATTGCAAGAGATTATGTAAAATTCTTAATCAATCACTCCAAATCTTCACAAATCTCAATATTAATCTTCAATTTTTCTAGAATAATCTTTAATTTCCCTGTTTCTAGCGCCATTATGTAGTTGCAGGAAATCCTACACTACACCCCTCATAAGATTTCATTAACATTCAACTCATTTTAGAGTAAGAATCTTAATTTTATTGACCAATCTTTGAACAATCTTACAAGAAAAGATCAAGGAATCAAGAATAACCGCTGCTCTAGATTTTCTCTCTCCTATTTCCTTGCTTCTCACTCAGAAAAAATCTCTCCCCTTCTTTACAATGGAACGACTATTTATAGGGAATTACATAGTGGATGACAGCTAACCTATCCTTTATTTTCGGATATGACTTGCGACAATTCTCGCATCCATACAAATGTTGATTTCGCAAACTCTCTAATTTTCGCAGGACCATCACATTTTTCTCATGATTTTAGCTGACGTCGTTTATCATGTCATTTCAGAAATTGTTCTGCGACACTGTTGTGTTGTGTTGTTGATAATTTCGCTGAGGCATTGTCGTTGCGAGATTCTGATCCTACAAATGCAAAGTAGGAACATAATCTAAATCATTTTATTTGTCTATTTTCTATTTATTTTTTTATCTCATGGGGAGTTTTTCTTTTCAGTGTATGTCGAGAAAGTAGCTTTGTCAAGACAGTTAACTACGGTCCTGGGACGCACACTCTAATATTGAATTTTTTAGGACCCAAACGCCACACTGGTCATAAAGTTGGGACCCAAAATCAAAATATCCATTATTTTTTTAATGAAGTAATTATGTTTTCGACAGTTTTAATTAAGATCTTTAATAGGTTGTATTATAGAGTTGCATCTTATTAAGCTAACTATTGATTTTTGAAGTATCATCTGTTTTGCTGATCATAATATGAGGCCATTTCTTGCCAAATATCTTCAACTTATTTAGTTTACTACAGTAGAACTAAACGAAACTGACTTAATCAACCGCATATATAAGTACTTTACTTTGAAACTAAACGAAATTATTGGTTTTTGGAGTAAGTGAAACTTGTTTTTACTTGGTAGCTTCATATATTGTAGTTCCATCTGTAATGTACCCACGTAATGTTCCACCTCCAGTAAAACTAGATTATAAAACACTCATTAATTTTTCTTTTGTAAATTAACTTTCTAGGATGTTTCATACTCTTTCCTACTACTTCAGAACGCATGTGTGAAAAATAAATTTCTTGTTTTAGTTTCTTTCGAGGGAGCTAAATGTTTACAGAAGAGTCATTCCAATTGAACTGTAGAAACATTAAGGTAGCTATATTTGAGGACTTGTGGTGTAATGATAACATACCTGACTCCACGTCAGAAGATGCGTGGTCGATTCACGCCAGGTTCACTAATAATTTTAATATAATAATTTTTGGGATCAACTTTGATTGTTGACACTAGTTTTTCGGGATTAATTTTGGTTGTTGATACATATATTGGGATCAACTTTGGTTGTTGATACATATGTTGGGATCAACTATGGTTGTTGACACCGTACCTCATCTGAACATTTTCTGAAGTGTTAATTTTGGGATCAATTTTGGTTGTTGACACCATATTTTGGGATCAACTTTGATTGTTGATACCAGATTTTGGGATCAATTTTGGTTGTTGACACCATATATAATTGGAACGTTTTCTAAATTTTTAGTTTTTTTGATCAACTTCGGTTGTTGATACCATATAATTTTATTTTCTGATTTCTTTTGGGAGTCACTTTGATTGTTGACAGCATATTTTTTTTTCCTTTGTTTTCTGATTTTTTTTGGGGATCAATTTCGGTTGTTGGCACCATATTTTTTTTTTTTGCTTATTATTTTTTTGATTTTTGTTTTTGGGGTCAACTTTGGTTGTTGACACCATGTTATATTTTAATTATTTTCTGATTTTTTTTGATCAACTTCGGTTGTTGACACCACCCCCGCGATGGTGGTGGCGGACCAGCGGAGGCGCCGCCGGTAGCGGTGGTGGTAATGGCGGCGGTGGTGGTGGTGGTGGTGGCGGCGGCGACGGTTGTGGATGTGGCGGTGATGGTGGACTAGTGGCGGCGGTGGTAGTGGTGGACTGGTGGCGGCGGTTGTCAATTGGTGGTGGATTGCTTGTGAAATGAGGAAAAAAAAATTAAAATGAAGAAATATGTTTGTGTGATAAAATAAGAAAAGATTATATAATAGAGGGTATTAATATAATATGTCTTTAAATGGATAAGATGAGGGGTATATTTATTATGTGGTAGGGGTATATTTATTGGTCATGAAAGTAGGAGTATATAATTAATGTACCCGTACCAGTCAAGTTCACAGCACATCCATACTCAAACTCCCATTTTATTGCTCCAAAACGGAAAACACAAGACTAATTAACAGTACTTACAATAGCTACTCATACGAAAATACTTCCTACCCTGGAATTCTGAATAATAGACCAACTTTTCCCTCGACAAAGAGGGAGGAACATTTCCCTCGACACACATGGAACATATAAGTTTACCGTGCATACAAACGTGACTGGTCATAAAAAAGAAAAGGAAAGTTAAACCCGATCAATCAATCATATACGATGCTCAAACTCGATCTAAACAGACACCAATTGCTTGCATGTCTCGAAAATATCGTCAAGTACTATAATTGACGATTGACACACCGGTTGCTTTACCCGGCGTGATTTCAGTTGATATAACTAGTGTGCAGTACAACCCAACTAACTTAACTTATTAGAAATGTGGAGGACTATAATCTATTGGAAAATCCCAATCCCAACTAGAGTCCATGTGATTCGAACAATTATTAATGACGGACGAAGTTCCACTAACAGTTGGTGAAATAATCATATGATGATCTTTAGAATCACGAGAATCAGCAGTAGCTTGTAATGAATCTTCACCAGTATTGTAACCTACAACATTGTGTATCTTATAGTTGGATTCCGAAGCTGTGGGTCTAGGAGAGTTACTTTCAGTTTTACTTGAAGTAGAGACCAAGTGATTTTGACTAGCCTCTAAGCAGTTGCCAATATGTGGTTGCAGTGAAGTAGTAGAACAGATACAAAAAGAGGGATAATACTTCAGTTGTTTATCGTTTCCTTTTTCACTTCGAACACTGGATGCTTGGAATTTTATATATGTCTCTTCCAATAATTTATCCTCCTTTCGTTCTTTTAGATAATTGTGGTGACGACGCTGATCATGCTGATGTTTGTTATGTGAATATCTCATCGACAGTAGCTCTGGTGTTTCAATGCAACTGTGTTTTCCAATATAGGTAACATCAAAGATGGACCAGTCTAGTTCGGATCGCTGAACTTGTTTCCTTGCTAAACAACCTTGAGTTTTTCCATAACTACATCTATAATAACTTCTGCAGCATCAATAGAAGCACCCACTTGTTCGATATCATTGAAAAGTAGATTTTGCATTTATATTTTGGTACTAATTAAGTGGTGACTTCAGAACTTTGTTGCTCACCTATGGTGTTTGGCTTCAAGAATGTTTTTCTGCCCATATTTCCGCCATGCGTATCCATCATCTACGGGTCCTTGGAGTCCCGTTTGTGCAGAAACACGTACTTGTTCTGTCCATCTCACTGCGGGTTTCCTATATCTGATATAAATGAGACAGATATGTATAAGCTAGATGATTTCTGTGCAGACATTATATTGTATTGAATATATACCATAAAATTTGTTAGTGCAATACCTCTTTCGTGAATCAGAATTGCACTCGCTCACAGAACTTCCATTCCTGACATGACCCAAGGGTGACTCCGGGGTAGATTTGGTCTCCACGTTCACTCGATTCAGCATCGCAAGAAAAGTCTCTACGGAACACAATATGTTGGTCATTAAATCATGACCAGAAAAAGAAGAGGGATTAATTTCAGTTTGAAGTTCCTTTAGTAACTCTCTTGCTTCCACCATCTCTCTAGTAATCAAGCGCTTCTTATCTATGTTAGCATCCATTTCAAAGCTTACCAGTGTAAACTATATATTAAGTTGCTGTTAATGTGTTTAAAGAAGAAAATCTAGGTGTGTGGATGATCTATGTTTTGTCCTTGTTCAGCTGGCTTTAGAAGGGGCGGATGAGACAAGTATTTAAAGAGAAAGTTAATTAACTGATATTTCAGATGAGACGAAAAAAGTGTGCTTAAAAGATTAGCCAACAGTAATTCTTTTGTTAATTAATCAAAAAAGTTAAGCAGGGGAGGTTATGTCCCTTTGTGAAAGCAACCATTAACACAAATTTTCTCCTTAAACATCACTTTTAACATGTAAAAGGAAGAAGAAAGGTAGATTCAACCAACCCAACCAAGAATATTCAGACCTTGTTCCCTGTCACACACCTTTAGAGCAAAACAAAATCTATCACTAGATCTTGTTCGTGTTAAAGAGAGTGAGTCTCTTGTCAAGTGGAGTGCGATCTTGTACTCAATTTCCTTACGTATTACTCGTAAATCTTTACTCGTTCTGCTTACGATACACAAAATTGACTGGAGGGTACCCCACAAGACTGAATGTTTTATTCCAGAAACATCAAACCTCGTGTGGTTATATGATGGTAAGTTATATGAATCAACAATCTTTTTGAAGTTAAAAGAGTACTTTAGTTGTATGTGTTATATTTTGTTCATCTGATTTTTGGCGTAAAATATTTTTGAATAAAAGAGAGTCATATTACATGAAAGAATAATGTACAAAGATCCTACCAGAGATATAGATAGGTAGATAGACAATTTGGAGAACGAAACTACCTATACGTATGTTGCGCGAGTATCGATCCCAACAGTTGAAATACCAAGGACTGATCTGACTAAATTAGTCAATGCTTATGATAATTGTATCAAGATATTCTGAGTTTGAGTCTCATTTGCTTTAATAAGAGAATTTTCGGATTATGACTTTCAGTCCCGTTCAGATTGTGATAATATATAATTAACGTTAGCTTTTCTTTTGCTGGATTTTTCCTTTTCTTTTCCTTTTGAAAAACGTGGATTTTATGTAAATAAATCATGCACTTTATTTCTGCAAAGTGGTCTAACTTCTTCAGGCAGGTTTCAGATTCCTCTTCAATGTTTATTTTATTTGCGTATGTGCAAACTTTGTTTGCTTTCTTCTTTATCCCCTTTTGTTGCTTTAGTTCTTCTATGCTGGATTTTTCTTTATTTTATTTTATTTTATTTTATTTTGTTTGAAACAAACACAGTGCACGAGTGATATCAAGTTAGAAATTTGACTACAAAAGGTTAACCATGCTTTGAATAAAGCAAGAATAAATAAATTCCAGTTCTGGACGAAGTATCCACACTAGTAAGTCATGTTGATTCGAACATTTCACCAGTTTGTTTCGGTTGATAACCGGTAATGCTGACGGTATAGACCCCCATGGCCCATCGAGAATCCCCATTTTTCAGGGCAGTGTCCTAAAATTTCACAAGTAAATACTGGTGCAGCATTACAAACCCTAGATATTGTTGCTACAAAAACTTAATTAGCACAAACCGAAATACAATAATACTGAGAGTGCACAAAAGTAGACAGTGAAACCAGTGTGAAATACCAACTCCAACCCAACTCTTGAGTTGTCGGATAATCTTTCCAAGACGAAGTTGAACTAATTTTGAATATGTTGTGTTCACTTGTACCATCAATATTATTGTGAAGCAGTAGTAGTTTCCATGGAACAGTTTTGTACTTGCAAAGAATTAAAGGAGAAAGAGGGAAAAGAATTGAGTTATTTTTAGACAAAAGAGAGAAGATTTAATTCGAAGAAACAATGTACAAAAGCTACAAGAAGTAGCAAACAAGCAAAACAAAATGCAGAATTAAATCAAGCAGAAAAAGCTTCCCAATTGTAGATGGTGTTGGAGAAGATTGAAAGACCAAAAGCCATTCCCCACGCCTCCACAAGAGATTTGGCTTCAGTGCCAAGATCATCGTCAGTCTTGAAGGAATGCTTATGATGAGATGAAAGTCCGCGCCACTTTGCAACTAACCTGATTAACTGAATTCCAGCATTTGGCTAAGTCATAAAAGGGCTTAGGGAAAGTCCATGCCCTATTAGAGGGTGTTAGCATAGACCAACCTTAATAGCACCTTAAAGCAACTGCAGTGGTAGGAGTAAAACCAAAAAGTAAAAAGTAAAAACCAAAAAAGAAGACCAAAATTTGGGTTTAGTCTGTGGTGGAGAACAATGGGAAATGACCAAAATTTGGTCAAGCGTTGATTATATGTCCGCCTCAAATGAAGCGGACTTTATATGTTGGCCTGGTGTTGAGGCGGACTTTATATGTTGGCCTGGTGTTGATTCACCACATGTCCCACAAGTGTGTGTGGTTTAAAAAAAAATTGGGTTATATTAATAGGCGGACTTTATAACTTCGCCTCATAGTGGGCAGGGACGGATCCAGGATGACGGATTTTTCATTTTAGACCCGGACTAATACACATGATTAACTAAAAATTTGGCTAAAATGAGAAAATTAGGCTTGTGGACCGGGCGGGCGACCGGGGCTTTAGCCCTCTCATAAGTCCGTCCCAGATAGTGGGGCGTGAACTTTACAACCGCTTCATGTGAAGCGTACTTTATATGCACGCCCGGTGACAAACGAACATTATATGTCCGCTCGACTATATATAGTTTTGGTCTTAATCGCCGACCAAATATAGTCTGGAATTTGGTCTTGGTCCAGATTTTAGTCTTTACTCCGTCCCGCTGTGTCTCGTCGCTGGACCATAATTATAGGTATGATCGTCCGCTGTGGTTGCTCTTCCAATGTATGAGAAGATGATCAAGAGACACTCATTTGCAATACCACAGATGATACAACAATCATTCAGAACAATGCCTTTGCCAATAAGAAGATCCATATTACCGCACCATATGAAAAAGAAATCTTAGGTGGCATTGTTGGTTTCCAAATGAAATTGAATGGGAAGTGATTAACAACATCATCTGCAATAAGTTTAGCATATAGAATTATGACCTAGAAAATCCCATGGTTACCAAGTGGCACACACTTTAGTGTCAGGGATGCCATCAGGTCTAGGAGGAGATGCACCAATGTGAAGAAGCAGCATGGCAAACAAGTCAGTGCGAACTGCGAAGGTGAATGAGTCTAGTTCGTATTGTTTGACTTGTTTCATTGCTAAGAAACCTTGACTTTTTTTGAAAGCTCACTAGCAATAGAAACCTCTACAAAATTAGCAGTATTGGTCTTTAGTTATAGGAACAAAAGAAATGGGTTTATACTACAGTCACACTCTAGTGCATTCATATATTCATGAGTACTATTCAAGAGTAACACTTTAGTGTATGAAGTTAAAGTTTTTTTCCTTGTCAATCGATCTAGCTTTTAATTGATGTACATAATTAGATCAACACATGGAGTACTACCCGAGGTGGGATCGAAATTCAGCTAGTCGACATTGCGAATAACCGATCAAAAAAATAACAAATAATGAAAAGAATTACAAGCAAATGAAAAGAGTTCCAGTGAAATGTGTATTTCTTATGTTGCTCACCTAGATAACTTAGCACCAAGAATGTCTTTCCATCCATATTTCCTCCAAGTGAATTATCCATCGTCCGTCCTTCCTTCGAGCCCTGTCTGCTTGCGAAGGTGTACCTTCTGCTCTGCGTCCATGTTGCTAACTTTTTTACTGCATCTAGAATCAACATGAATAAGATAGATGAAATCCAATAAACATTTGCTCAAAGAATTAAATTATAATGAGTTGAAATGTCCAAAGCATTTTAGCACATACCTCTTTCTTGAACCATCCGATCCACTGACCAGATTCGCAATCCCTTCTAGCTAGTCTTCTATGTACTCCGGTGATTACCCGGCGACTCTGTGGGAGAGTTCTGATCATTGTCCTTGTCGATTCGATCTATCATCGAAAGTGAAGTTTCGAAGGAAGATAAGATCTTTGATATTAACAATTTACGAGAAGTAGATGAAGTAGGGTCAAGAGTAGTTTGGAGTTCCTTGACTAACTCTCTTGCTTGGATAATCTCATTCATGATCAGAGGCTTGTGTTCTAAACCTAATTTCATCTCGCCATTACTTTCCTCGGTCATTTTGTTATAACTTTAAGAACAGTAACTATAGATCTAAAGAAAGAAATGTTTGAAGAGTGGGTTTTGATCCAAAGGATGTGTTTGGTGATGGATCTCAAAGATCAAATTAATCTTATATTAGTGACAATGATCATAGCTATACTTGGTAACTGTTTAAGTTGAAAATATCAAATGGAAAAATGGTTTTTGTTTGTGTTTTGACTTTATAATCTAGGTGAAAGAAAGAGATGTAGTTCTAACAAAATGGAGATCTTGGACAAGTTTTAGCTAGATGATAAACCAATGAGCCATGGTCCAGACTCCAGATATTATTTTTCCCAAAACACCCTCATCATGTAATTAAAGCAGTCGCCAGCGAAGCAACATCAGACCTACTATTATTGGCTAGTGACGCCATAAGGCATACGTCAACAACTAATTTGCTTACGAATTGAATGACCCACATGGGAACCCACTTTTGGTATGTCGTTCCCCACATGGGAACCACGTGGGAGCCCACTCTTAAAATACCGGAAGAAATTATGTCTGCCCGCCCAAAAAGAACAACCGATAGTACAATTGGGGAACAAAAGAGGTAACACTACAAGTACCCATGCATCAAACCAATGGCAAATCAAAAAAGAGAAAAAGCATATGGTACTCTCTATGTTGTTGTGTTTCACAGCTGCCACTTACTTGTATTCATGGACGGACTCAGCTGCCACTTATAAGATCACTAGCCCTACCCTCAAAACGAGTTTTTAGAACGAATTTTCTAGAAAGAATTTTGTAATTAGTGATTAATTGGAATTTGTCTATAAAATACTAAATAAATAGACAAATATACAAATTTTAATTATGAAAACATATTGTAGAAAGAAATTTATGTTTTATAAAAAAAAATGGGAAAAAAATGGATGTGACAAAGAAAGTTCTATGTTTTAAACATGATTTTGGGATGAAAATTATTTATACTACAACTACAAGGACTGAACACTAACAGGGGTGGGCTAATTACTAATTTTTAGAAGTTTTCTTATGCCAAAATTTTTATTAACCTAAAAATAGGGACGTGCTATAGCCCGTCCCTGCTTGTATTTATATGAACTAATTAATCCGATGATATACGTTTGCATATTGTCCCTATTCGACCTTCTCCTCTTACACTTGATATTATGCATGCATGATAACAGAAGATGGGCTCTTGACAACAAGCCTCAAATATATTGATCATAAAACTCTGATTCCATATCAGGTGTGGTTACACGACTGACCCTATAGTTTTCAACATTTACAGAAGCTTCAAACGAGTCATAAAGACAATTAAACCACTTTAACACCATAGTCCCAATACACAATCTGACATCCTACATTTCCTATTGGATTCCAAGGAAAAAAGACTAGTTTAAAAGGTCTCTGCATAGGCTGGATTCTCTAGATATACTTCAAGGAAAACACAAAATTGGTTAAAAAGACCAAAATCAACAATTCCTAGGTGAAATGGACGGTTAGATTTTGATACTGTTTAAATGGACAAAAATGTAAAAATAGGCAGGATGTAACAAGTTTCATCGTGTCCATTTTCAAATATTTTTTCTTATTTTTAATTTACACAGGATGTATCCAGTTTCATCCTTACTAATTTTTTTTCTAGCCATTTCACCTAAACTATTTTTTACTCTTCCATTTGAATCGTGATTTAAAAATATTTGGACAAATGACCCATTTTCCACAAAAAAAGGGTTGATGTTATAGAATTGTCGCGTTCTATGTGGCAATGATGGTGAATTTCAAGACCATGTTCTTCAACATTGTGGCACGAAGAGTTTTGGGCTCTTACTAAACAACTGGTCCTAGATATTTCGTTGGTACCATCCTAAATCTAATCATCTAGTGGTAAAGTCATTCAGAAATTAATTCCAAACGTGACTATATGAAAAGAAATAAATTGTGGTACTTTTTAGAAAAAGTATAAATGCAAAGCTGATATTGATTCAGGTGGTAAAGATAAGGCTGCGTCGGGACGAATTTACATTTGAACTTCTCCAGTTAATCGGTGTACAATAGAAAAGATAATTCTTTTGTAATTTTATTTGATTTTCTACCCGTTGCCGCTATTTGGAGCATACAAAGAGAGAGTAATGCAAGAATTGTCTATTGAGATAAAAGGCGCGATGCAAAGTCTATAAATAACAAAGCCGTTTACTCTATATTCCCTCCGTTACTTTTTAATAGGGCAGTTTCTATAAATAAATATTTCAAAAAAATAGGCCAGTTTCCTAACTGGGAAAGTCAAATGTTACTTTAATTTTCTGGGGCCATTTTTGTTTTAAGTTCTTTTGATGACAAGTGTTATGTGGATCATTTCACTTATTTCTTTGGCTGACAAGTATCATGGGGACCATTTCACTTCACTTCTTTTATTGACAAGTGTCTAGAGGACCACTTTCAATAATTAGTACTCTTAATTTTCTTAATTTTCTCAAAAAAAGAAACTGGCCTATTAAAAAGTAACGGAGGGAGTATTTACTTTCGTGCTGGCGATCAAAGATTATGACTCGGGCAATCAAAACTGGTGCAAAATTTATTTTAACACCCACTAAGTTTGGTAGTTTATTACCATTTTAGTCTAATTTTGTTCTTATGTTTACTAAGCCAGAAAATGGGCTATTTAGCCAAATGGGTACTTTTCCTGGGTCAAATGGACTGGTAAATATTCAATCTGGGTCGAATGGACAGGAGAATCTTTTAATGGGAAGAGACGTTACTACCCCTACAAGCTTCTTAAATCTCTATATCGTTTTTAGTTACAGAAAGAAAATAGATCTCCATTCCGTCTCTTCACCTGCCATTAATGTTTCTTCCTTCATGATCTCAACCACCACACAACTCCGACTCCATCTTCCTCTGCGATCTCTTCTCCACCATCGTCAACATAAACACAATTATTGATAACATCACTTTCCTTCGTCATCTTAATCTCTTCCACCATCACCAACATCGACATCATCAATCCTTCTGCAACAACACCTTCGTAGACACCGACAACGCCAACATCAAGATTGGTTTTTCCAGATGCCCTAATTTAATTAAAAAATTTCACCTTTATTAAATTAAAAATTTTAGGGTTTTGTGATTTAAAATCAATTTTAGAAGATAAGTGACGAAGGTATTCTCAATTCGTAAGTTTCATAACCTTAATTATCTTTTTGATTACGTTTGAACTCAAACTGGTTTATCTTAGTTAAAATTTTGATGCACTTGTACATAGATTTGTTTCTAGAATGAAATTAGAATGCAATGATTTAAGTGTTTGCACTTGTTTTCACCAAAAATGTTTCAATTTTTATCTTAATTGGAATAATTTGGGTTCATCCTGTTTTAAATTTGCATATTGATTTATTTTATTTTGGTAATGTGGATATAGTATGTTATTTTCTTGTATAGATTAGGATGAAATTGTTTTCATCGTGTTTTAGATACGATTGAATTTGGTTTCACCAATTTTTAACTAGGATGAAACTAGTTTCATTATGTTTTAGGTTGGGTTGAATTTCCATTTTAAACTGAGATAAAACTGATTTCATCGTGTCTTAAATTGGGTTTAATTTGGCTTCACCCATTTTAACTCGGATGAAACTGATTTCATTGTCTGTTTAGACTATGTTGAATTTGGTTTCACATATTTTTTACTAGGATGAAATTGGTTTCATTGTGTTTTAGTTTTGGTTGAATTTAGGTTTACCCATTTTAAACCAGGATGAAATTGGTTTCATCATGTTTTAGATACGATTGAATTTGGTTTCACCAATTTTTAACTAGGATGAAACTAGTTTCATTGTGTTTTAGGTTGGGTTGAATTTCTATTTTAAACTGAGATGAAATTGTTTCATCGTGTCTTAAATTGGGTTTAATTTGGCTTCGCCTATTTTAACTCGGATGAAACTGGTTTCATTGTGTGTTTAGACTATGTTGAGTTTGGTTTCAGACATTTTTTACTAGGATGAAATTGGTTTCATTGTGTTTTAGTTTTGGTTGAATTTGGGTTTACCCATTTTAAAGCAGAATGAAACTCGTTTCATTGTGTTTTAGTTTTGGTTAAATTTGGCTTTACCATTTTAAACCAGGATAAAACTGATTTAATCCCGCTTAAATTGTTTTATGTTTCATATTCATGGTATTTTCAATCACCAAAGTTGTTTCTTATTCTCCAAAACTATTGATTTCGATATCATAGTGTAAAAGTTATTTGGCTCATTATCTTCATAAGATTGTGAGTGTTCTTTAGATTTTTTTAACGCCATGGACGATGGAAGCAACACTATTTATCAAGTTGGTTCTTCCATTTCAGATGCACTTTTGCATTGTCATCTATCAAAATTGTTCATTCATTTTGACCGATGCTTGGCTAATAATTAGTTGTCGGTATGTAATGCAAACTATGTCACAATGTTGCACTAATAGGGCTACAAAAACACATTGCAGCACTCTATGCAATCAAAATTACTGTTAATTTTCGCAGCGGCTACACCTATGAATTATTTCTCTCTTGTATTTTTATTTTTCGTGTATGTCTTATGTTTAAGTCATTTTTATTTGGTTCAGTTTGGTTTAGAACAGTCGTTTAGGTGGATCCTTGACTTTCTTTCTTGATTGATAGATACCTTTCTGATGCCATCGAGATAAATATTGATGTACTGGCTAATTCATATGGGACATGGTCATTGGTGGAATAATAGAGCACATTGGGGTCTATTCTGGTGATTCAAGGCAATTGGAAGACCTTTAGCCAAAGTTGTTATGTTTGTTTCAACGCAATCAGAAGACCTTTAGCCAAATATGGTGCACTGGTCATATGCGTCAGGCATGTCACTCCAAGACCCACCTTTAGCCCAAGTTAAGGAGTTGTACTCCCATTTGAAAAGTTACAAAGGTGTGTTTGGACCAGAAATGCCTAGAACTAGTGTAGTTATGTATAATTGTAAGTCACTGATGTCCAAAAATATAAAAAAGGGTATTTCAGGTAGTTGTATTAAATTTAGTTACGTAAAAGATGAAAGATTGGGTAAAATATCCAATTTTGGTTACTTAAACAGTGTCTTAAAGATGCTTGGATATTTAAACAATTTTTTTTTTTGTTTGTCTTTTTCACCATGGATTGTTGGTTTTGATCTTTTTAACCAATTTTATGTTACTAGGTATGGTGGTATAACCCTTGAATACCCCTTCTTTCTTTTTGATAAGTGCAATCATTTTTTTATCAATACAAAAATAAAAATCTCATCTAATAAAAGACAAAAATAAAATAAAATAGAAAAACCTAATTAAGCTAAAGTGTAATCAAACCCAATCCTGATTAAGACCATACTTTGTCTTGCAAAGTAAAGGTTAGATTCTCTGGTTAGCGTAAATATTGGTTAAGTATCATGCTAATTTTGTCAGACAGTCTACATTGGTCCAAATTAATTTAAAATATTATCTTCTAGGCCACCTGGAGTACGTACAGATTCATATTAAATTGGTTGGAAAAGGAAATATGTTTAAGGAAATATCTTTCTACTAGCATTAAACGTACAAAACTAAGAAATTTAGAATCGGACAACGGACAAGGATAGCCTGAAAAAGTCTTTCGACTGACATTTGTCATTTATCATTTAGTTCAATGCTAGTACAAAGATTCTATTTGTAAACAATCACCTAGTTAGTTTGAAAATAAAACCGAGTAGAAATTAGGAGCAGGAGGAAGACCTAAGTCTTTTGTATGAACTGGACTGTGATATTAAACAATGGATCTACTTATGGTGCTCAGCTACCGATACGTTTAAGCACTATTCTGCCAATCAAATCATAAACCATTGGGAGGAGATTATGAAGTATTAGTTTCACTTTTCACTATTCTTTTGATGGTCTAATACCTTGTAAATACTCTGTACATATCTTTTTTTTTCAATATATCCTTTCTTTATTCAAAAAAAAAAACATATTTTTTTGATTGGTTGGTTATTTAATGGGAAGATTCGAGATATGCCCCAAAATCGACTGCCATCTTGGGGATATGCCACATGATTCAAGTTTTCGGGAATATGCCCCAGCCGTCCAAAACCGTTAAGTAGTCAACATTAGCACACATTTGGGAATATATATGCGAATTAAAAGACAAATATACTATATACTAACACCTTCACAAGGTTCAGGAACCTATTCAGATAGGAAAGACTCGAAGAAATTAAAGAGAAAGTTCAGACACATTTACGATAAATTGAGTATTTAACGATTCCTTGACAGAAACCGTTACTTTGGGGCATATTCCCGAAAATTGGAATCCTATGACATATCCCCAAGATGACAGTCGATTTTGGGGCATATTCCCAACTTTCTCTTATTTAATTGATGATCCAATTATTCTCCATGTTTAGAATCTCGACCCTCGTGCCATAACTCTCTAAATTAAATTAATGGTGGGGATTTAAATGTTACATGCACACTTATTTAAGGAGTGTGAAAGAAAAAGATAACAGAGTTAGATATTGTATCAATTCTAAGGACACGTGGCGTTCTGTGATAGGACAAGATAGAGGAACCGACAATTTTGGGTACAGAACATCTGAACTGGATGGATAAATAGTTAATTAAGAACGCGAAATTGGGGATAAAAAAAAACAATTGGGGGATATAAGAAAAGGACAAAAATTGGATCCAGATATCAATTCGGGGTCACCTCTTATCTAAGTATTTTACGTATTACCTAATCTACCCCTCACTAATCAGGATTAGTGATTAATAATAATTAGTAAAATCATAAGATTTTTGATAAATGATTAGTGTGTGTTTTATTTGAATTTGGGTGAGTGAGGTGAGAGTAGAAGGAGGGAAAAATATTTTGAGAGAGAAATTTTTTTGGGGAAAATGGAGGATGATTGTGAAGAGAGAATTGCTGCTGCTGAATCTTTAGCTCAACTACAACAAGGAGCATATCTTGAATCTTCAGCTAAAGACAACAGCTCTCAATTGCAACTCTTTGTTGAGCCAACACCTTTGAATGATGATTTTGACGAGTATGGAGAGTTTTTCGAAGAAGCTACACAAGAAAGTAAACTTGCACAACATACAAGCATCCCCAATACATAGGTAAAGCTGCTCAGAGGTTGAAAAATCGATTTTTTCTTTAAACACGCCATTTTTTCAACTGTAAAACCTCGGTGCCGGCATGGAAATGGTATGAATACCATGCCGACAAACTCACTACCGGCATGATATTCATACTACGACCATGCCGGTAGAGCGATATCCCCCATTTTGAATATTGATCTGGCATAGTATTCTACCAAAAAACTATGCCGGTACCCAGTTAACTTTTTTACCTACCAAGGAATATACTACGGAATATTCAACCGGCATGGTTTCATTGATAGGTAACCATGCCGGAACTGCATGAAAAACATACAGGAAACGTTTCCATCTAAAACCAAATGCCGGCATGGGAAATTAATAAACATCAACGCCGGAACTCCGTACCGGAGTGGTACCATCAATATCGAGAATGCCGGCAGCGCAACCGGCGTTGTTAAGTTTCAAACTTGCAATGCCGGTACCTACCAAAAAACACACAGGAATAAATGTTTTCCAAAGCTAAATACCGGCATTATATATCAATTATTTGTAATGCCGGAAGCGTGCACCGTCTTGCGACAATAAATTACGAGAATGCCGACACCTTTGCTTCCGGCGTTGCTGTCTAATGAATCTTTTGTGCCGGAATATGTTTCAAATTTGGTCTTCAGTTTTGGTTAAGTTCGACTATGCCGGAACATTGGTCGAGCATGCCGGTACGGGTTTTCGGCATAGTGTTTCAATTTCGTTTGAAACTAAATTTCATTCGATCTTTAGGTGGTGACATATATTGATCCAACAAATGCAAAGCCGCTTCATCGGGATACGTCGGAATACTATAAAATACCTCCGGTATGTGACCAAAGAAAACTTTTCACCTAGTATCTTGAACTTTACTAATGGATTGCTAGTAATGAACCTTTCAAATGAACGAGAAATTGATCTTATGTAAGGAATAATAGATCGAAATGAAGCAATCGCTTGGGCTAAAGAGACGGCTCTTAAGAACATGTGTGTGTTGGTGAGGAATACCGAAGGTTCAAAGAGGCGTTTTGAGATAGCTTACGAGAGAAGTGGGAAATACAAGGAGAAGAATAGCCACAAGAGAAAGGATTATTGATGCGTGTCGTAGGTGCTCAAATTAATATCTTATTTCCACTCAATTAAAAATAATATAATGGAAGTCAAGTTCGTTCCCACGAAGAGGAGGGAGATTTAGTTGTCAAAAGTGTCACAATGGGGGGATTTTTGTTTTAGATTGTAAACAAAGTAAATAACAAAGAAATTGAAAGTAATAAAGTTTGCAAGCAACGGAGAGAAATATGATCTGGGAATCCTTCTTCATTACTAAACCGTCATCAAGTTATTATATTCATCCATTAACACAATTAATCACAGATTATTATCAACCGTGGAATAACAACTAGCTCAGTGTTATCCCCTAAATTCCTTAAATCACTGAGTACGGAAGCTCTCCAATACCAGATTCTATTTGTCGAAACCACCTAGTAGTAGATCACTCAAGGTGTAATTTGTTCGAATGCTTTATCTTGTGAATTATAAATTGATCCTAATAGTTAGACTCTTAGCTCAAGGTCCACTTTCTAGTGTTGTTTATACACACAATCGCTACACAGAATCCCTTTGCAAGGTTTTGTGTTCTCTACTTTTGTATGAATTATTCGACTATTACTTATCTCCTAACTCAATACTAGCATTTGATTGAATCAACAAATTAATTCAGTTAGCCACCTAAACAATCTATCAATCAATCATAAATATTATAATTAGTATAAACAATCAATAATTATGTGAAGAACTTCAAAATATATTTATATAATAACTCAAATCATGTATTAGAACTTAGAATTCATCCCCAATCACTAAGAACTTTAGCTACTCATAGTATTAACAAAACCCATGAGTTTGATATGATAAAATGGTAAAGAAATAGTTACGGTGTTGGAAATAGCTCCAAACCCTAGCTTTTCTTCTCTTGAGTTCTCCTCTCCAATGACTTGATAAAGATTAAAAAATTTATTTAAAAGTTGTAGAAAACATCTCTTTTATAGGTGTCCTAATTGTAGTTGTGCCCGTGCTTGAATCCCGTGTCCAATGGTTGCCATAATTTAGCCGAAATCCCAAAATTGGTTGCTGCCAAAGTCTGGCCGTGAAAAGAATTCTCTTAACAGTCCTATGGGCCTGTGGCAATGAGTCCAGCCCACTTCAAATTATGTTCAGGCCCCACCCATGGATAACCCATAATATGAGGCCCTTAATTAAAAAAAGTTTAAATCTAGGCCCCGAATTATTAAAAGACTTTGATATCCTTATGCATATTGTCAAGCCCATAATTAAATAAAATTTAAATCTAGGCCCAAAATTATTAAAATACAGTGCGAATGTGTAACCAGAAGTTACACATGCATATGGCATGTGTAACCAGAAGTTACACATCCTTATGACATGTGTAATGCAAAGTTACACTTGTATATACAATTATTACTTTAATATTCATTTACAATAATTTTTTAGCATGTGTAACTAGAGCATTTGTTTAGTGTAACTGAGAGTTACATATGTGCCTATCTAGTGTAACTAAGAGTTACACATGCATCTGACTTGTGTATTCAGCGTCAACTTCAGTTCCAGCGAGACTGTTGCCACGTTTAAGCAATTAGCTTTTATGAAGTTATCTAAAACCTGAAATATAACAATAAGCAATCAGTATTTACACGATTAAAATGAACAGTACATACAACACTGTATATTCAGTTTCACAAGCATCTGACTAGTGTAGCTAGCAGTTACACATGCATATGAATTGTGTAACTGAGAGTTACACATGCATATAACATGTGTAACTAGGAGATACACATGCATCTGGATTGTGTAACTTTCAGTTACACATGCATATGACCAGTGTAACTAGGAGTTACACCTGCATATGGAATATGCCATTTATCATGAACTTGCAAGCCTAAGTTACCTAAAGCGAAGTATGTGTAAGTAAAGGTTACACATGATAATTAGATGTGTAACTTATAGATACACATCTACTTAACTTGTTCATATGCAAAAAGATACACATCTACTTGACTTATAGATATACTTATACACCACAGGCATTGATATGATAATAAAGTTAAATGTAGCGAAGGTGCAATATGGCAGGCAAAGAATATCTGCTAAGGATCAGAATGAACAATAAAAATGTATGTTCATTGAGTATGTATTAAGCATATGATATTAAGTATGTATCCATTAGAGCTTTCACGACTAGTAAACCTATGTGTGCTTCAACCTTCTTTGTGAAACCAATAACAATGTCAAAACCACCTTAAGTAAGCAAGAGAACCGTTCTCTGGTGTCAATTCGACTTCTTAGCTACAATTTCATTTTCTCTCCGGGTTGTCAGTAAATGATTGAATGTTTGTGACAGAAGAATGTGATCAATCGACCTGATTCCCAATGAATAATTAAACTTAGCATATGTTATTCCAGTAGTTGATAAAGTGAGAGTCAGGGTTTATGTCAGCATAGACATAAATAATTCTAATCAAGTTCTATATTTAGATGCAAATTTCAATATGTTATTCCAGTAGTTGATAAAGTGAGAGTCAGGGTTTATGTCAGCATAGACATAAATAACACATTAAGAAGATGATCTATGGAAATGACTAATGCAGGGTACATAATGATTGAATGTTTGTGACAGAATTACTAGTTACACATAATTTAGCATGTGTAACTACTAGATACACATCTAATTAGCATGTCTAACTAGTACATACGCATCCATTTAGCTAATGTACCTAGAAGTTACACAATAATCCAATAATTTTGCTTTCCCCCCTGTTAAATAACAATGTATAATGACTAGATAACGCCTCAAGATCATGCCAATTCAATACCCTGACAAATGAAACGAAAATCACTCAATCAGTTAGCATGTGTACCTATAAGTTACACATATAATTAGCATGTGTAACTAATAGCTACACATACTTGAAATATTGAACCCAAGACCATAGTGATATAAAATTTCCAAAGCATCTTCCATACCACAAACCTAGTAAAGAAAATACGTGTAAGGAAAACATTCATAAACGAGTACTCAGGTGGAAACGCTAGGAAATACCGACACTCATAAACTTGATAGAAGAGAAAATGAGAGAAACCTTTCCAACCATATAACTACTCTTTTCATAAAAACCTGCAATATATATAACATAAACTTTATATCCCAGGATGTGTAACTGCTAGTTACACATCCATATAACTATTCTTTTCATAAGAACCTGCAATATATATAACATAAACTTTATATCCCAGGATGTGTAACTAGCAGTTACACATCCTGGTAACTACTAGTTAGCAGAAATCATCATTAATGCATAGTTTATATAATACATCTCAGATATTAACCATTCATTAATGCATAGTTTATATAATACAAGTTGTTGTAAGCATGTAATTGTTTAGTCAATCATGTTTATAGACTTCATGCTAAACAGGGAGTTCCAGTACAAAGAGATTGTATTTATCGAATGAACTAAAAACTGAGAATCCATCTTACCTCAAGGTGCAGGTTTTGCTACTTCTCCAAAAGACGTATTCCAGCATGATTCATCCCAATCCCATCCACGGAGTGTGTACCATTAAGATGATAAAAGGTACACCAATTAAATTAAGACAAGGACAGGTAGTTACCAAACAATAATAAGATAATTTTTAAAGAAGTTCACAAATTAGGGAGAGATTCATACACAACTTTCCAAAGACATGAATTTCCTACGGTAGTAAACTCCTTCCAAAATTGACCAATCTAACCCATATCTTCTCTTATTGTGGTCATCGATAACATTCATTAGCCATTGCGTAATGAACCCTCCTACTTAGCCATTAATGTAGGGATATAATAGCACAAGACCAATGCAAACTGTTGGCGTCTCCACAGCTTTATCGGTTAATAACACCACTTGACTTCTTCCTTACTCAGATAACATTCATCCCAGAACCTCCAGAATCCATGACAAATACCCACCTGGTTCACCGACCTTCACAACTAGATTCAACTGCCAAATACTCAACCATGCTCAATCCATAAATACAACCCCAGTTCATATCCATGTAACATCCACCATACTCACACTTTCTTCTTTTCTCTGCCTGAGATCTTCACAACCTCAATTATCTCTTAAATCCATCATAAAGACCCACACATACCACTGCCTTTGCTTACTGGTGGCTTTGATAAGAAGAACAAAATCAAGTTATCGTAGAAGTGCCCATTTCCAGCTATTTTATGTCTTGAAATTCCACAAATTCTTCACCTAACGGCTGCCAGAACTTAAGGCAAAAAAATTGCAGCAAAAACACTTGCACAGAGACTTACCAAGAATCATATGAACTTGAAATGGTGAAGAAGGGATAATCTTCCTGCAACATTTCCACATCCAACACAAAACACAGTCATAAAATCGTTCAAATACACTATCATTGCAACAATCCCCTTCATATATATCCCACGAAAATAATCAGTAGTAACAACTTCAGCTCTTCGTTATTTTATTGATTGAAAACAATAAGCAAAGGCAGGCATTCAATATAGTATTCAGAGATATGAATGAAACTAATAATCTGAACTGAGATTCATTTCAAATTGAAAAATTCGGAATATCAAAAATTGAAATTAAACCTAAAA
This sequence comes from Papaver somniferum, assembly GCF_003573695.1. Classification (NCBI taxonomy): domain Eukaryota; kingdom Viridiplantae; phylum Streptophyta; class Magnoliopsida; order Ranunculales; family Papaveraceae; genus Papaver; species Papaver somniferum. The sequence continues at coordinate 132,015,518 of NC_039368.1, read as the reverse complement.
TTAGATCGAAACTCAGTGAAACTTACTTCCGATTCTGACTAGTATGACACATCTAATCAATCGATTGAACCAAAGATCCCTTACGAATATCGCCATTGAACAGTTTCTCATTCAACCGAGTTTCTGACACAACATAATGAGTCGAATCTGAGTCAGAAACCAGTAATCAAAGTCGATCTTGCGATATTACCAGCAGATTTTTATCTAAATACTTGAACTACAGGTTTTAAGTTTACATAGCCTCAAAGAATAGCTGAAAACGCATTATGAGTTCATTTCACAGACATTTTCACTGAATTTTTATGGGTTTTGGCTTACGAAATGAACGAATCTGAGCTTAAAATGATGAGAAGTCCATGATAATTTCGAAATATGAGATCAGGGAGATGAAATGAATGAAAAAAAATGAAGATCGGTGAAATTTGGAGACGATGAAGAAGTTTTCTAGGGTTTTTGCCAGAGCCGAGAGAGAAAAAGAACGGAGAAGAGAGAGAAAATAAATTGATAAATGAAAATATGTGTTGATATTCCTCTTGTATATATAGTAAATGGTAGTCTTGCCATTATTAAAATTCGGAATAATTAATTATGGACCAGATCTGAAGAAAAATTGATATTTTGGGCCTACCAATATCATTTTCTTAAAGTATGGAGTTGATAGTAATGAATCTATTTGATGGGGCTTGAAAATATAGAACCCATTTAGTTGGGTGATTCTAGTATTTTTCACATCTCAAATTCATTTGGATTGTCAGTCTTCCGAAACTGACAGCCTATTCTTCTTCTCTCATTACGGCCGGGTATGAACTCAACCGTAAATTTTCCTGGATGTTTTCGGAACTTTCTCGTCAGTTTTACGGCTAAAACTTCCCACTCGTATATTCTCCTGTAACTTTCATATTTCTTTCTTATTTTGCGGCAGTTCCGTACTACTCTCGACTCAACCGTCTCTGCCAACCGCCGATAATGGCAGCAACTCCTCCCTGTTCTCCATCTTTCCTTCCATTGCACTTCCATCGTCCAAAACTCTGTCATGCTCGGACTTCACCAGCAGCAACCTCTCATCATACACTCGAGCTATCATCACCATCGCTACTGCCAACGACTTGTCGATCACAGCATCGATCAAACTCATTCTTCCAGGCCTTCTCCCTTTCACTGGCAACAGCAATCATCAGTCGTCCATTACCGCTTCTTCTTTCTCCTTCATCGATATCAGCAGCAGCACACTGGTTTCTCGAGCAGCAACTACTCGACCACCAACTCCCTGTATGAGTTCCAGAGCAGACTACCATCACCGAACCTCTGCATGATCATCTTCATTCCCTGTTAAACTCTGCTAATATCCTCGACATCACCATTCATTACTCATTAACATAAAACTCGCAGTAGAATCACCAGTTCACTGCCAGGACTCTTTTGCATCTGCATCACGATAACGATAACTCCCTGCTCTTCCATGAACACTCTTCTCGTCAGTCGTCACCACTCCCGGTTATTATCTCTGCCATGCTCCCTGTGTCTCTCGTTGTACCTTAAACTTCATGAGATTCTCGACTTCTCCAGACCTTGTAAGTAACTATCGAGCAATGAACAGAAACCCACCATGCCAGCAATCTTCACCTTCCCATCGATATCCGTCAACTGCCAGTCACCGTTAACAATGGCAGCAAGCCAAATAGTCGTCTTCATAGCAGCTATAAGACCTCAAATAATCTCCATGTTCGATCCTTACCAAACTCTGCAGTTCTCCATCGCTCACAGCATCATTAATCAACATTCCATTGATCTCATTACCAGCTTGATCCATTCAAAATACGACAGCCCCGAGTAAAAAATCGGGTGCCTTTATAAATTATGTGCATTTGCAAAATTCAGCAACTTTGACTCGCTTCAAACGCTTGTAATTTCTTCATACGATGTCGGAATGCCTCCATTCTTTCGTCGTTGGCTTCGTCTTTTCGTCCTTTTCGAGATGATATCAAGGAATCCTAGATATGAACGAGCTCTACTTGGTATTTGGCCCTTCTCCACTTGTGGCTAACTTCTTTTATTGCACAATTAAGTGCCAATTCACTTCTTTTGGATGATTCACCTAGCAAAACATAAATAAAAGAAAACAAGAGTAATATACAATAATTTGCAAGAAACTAAGCAATTACTAGCATGGATTCGACACTAAATATATACAAAATATGCACTTAACAATTATGTATATCCAAAGAAGACTAATAGGGTATACAATACTCGTACGAGGAAGAATAATTGCCCGTTTAAGCTTGTATTCCGTTTAAATGACATGAACAATTGGGATTGTGAGGTTTTGTGTGGCTGTCATAACCACCGGGATCTGAAAGATTTTGTTGGTCACTCCCTAGTTGCGAAGCTATAACCTCATGAGTTCGAGGATTTAAAGAGATTGACCAAAGCACTTATCAAACCGAGACAAATTCTCAGAGGCTTCAAGGAAAAGGATGAGTCTAACGTGTCTTCTCTACGTAAAATTTATAGCGCACAAGCAACTATTAGAAGGGTGGAATGGTAAGGGAGGTCCGTTGTGCAAGAATTTGAGAAGATAGCTTGGGATTACAACTACACGCGTATCATTAAAAGAGGGCCGGACGAGAAGCCCCTTCAAATATTCATTTTGCATCCTTTGCTTTCACAATTGGCAAATACATGTTGTGGTGTTCTTTTGATGGATTGTACCTACAAGACAAACAAATACAATATGTCGTTGTTCAACATCGTAGGGCAAACCGCGGACAAGGTAATATTCACATTGGCTTGGTGTTTAATGGAAAACGAGAGGGACTCTAATTATCATTGGGCATTACAACAATTGAAATTATTCTTCCGGGAAAATCAACTTCCGAGGGTCATCATAACCGATCAAGATAACGCATTAATGAAAGCGATATCCGACGTCTTCCCGGACGCACAAAATTTCCTATGTACGTATCATATACGTGAAAATTTCAAAAAAACTTGTTATGCCTTGTTTGAACCAACTAAGGTGGATATTAAGAAGAAAATGATTGTTCAACTAGAGGAAGATGTTCGAAAGAACAAACTATCCCCCGAAGAAGAAGAAGATGAAAGAGGCAAGATAAAGGAGCGACTGGACAAAGAACATGCGGAAAATCATAAAAAGTGGTTGGAATTTCTAAGTTATTGGGAGAAAGTTTATTGGTCTCTTACCGAGGTTATGTACGAAAATAGATTGGAGAAGTTTATTGCCGATTGGAACGAAGTTTATCTGACTGCCGTCTGGAATTGTCGGACTCAATGGTTGGATAAGTTCAAGGAAAAATTTGTGTGTGCATGGAAAAACCGGTATAGACACTTCAAGAGTGAAGCAACTAGTGCAGCGGAGTCCTCTCATGGGAGATTTAAAGATCTCATCCAGTCCGGTCAATGTAATGTGTTTACGGTCACCGAGGCAATGGAGCAATACTTTAAGGATGATATCAATAGGATCAAGGAGGCTTTTGAGAAAAGCTCAATGGAAAGGATGACTCAATTTCTTCGTCATGGTAACTTGCTCCAAGGAATAGAATTCAACGTCTCTCATTGGGCAATAAAACATATGATGAGACAAACGGAATATGAGAAAAATTACGGAAAACCGGGTGATGTGTGTATTTTTCCCGACATGTCTTCATTGGGGATTCCGTGTCGTCATATGCTAACCGCATGTGAGATTTCGGAACAAAGGTTCGTGTAAGCGCAGGTTCCAAACAAAAGAGGTAGGCCGAGGAAGGAACCGCTATCAAGTCAACAACAAACGAAGGATTCCGTATCCACACCAAAAGCCAACTCATCGGAGGTTCCAATGAAGAGGGATAGGCCGCCAAAGGTATCAACATCAAGTTACAAATAACAACAAGGTGAGCATTCCGAAGCCATACTCATAGTCGATCTAGCGGACGTTCCAAGGAAAAGGGGTAGGCCGCCAAAGGTATCAACATCAAGTGACAAAGAACAACAAGGTGAGCATTCTGAAGCCATACCCATAGTCGATCTAGCGGAGGTTCCAAGGAAAAGGGGTAGGCGTCCAAAGGTATCAACATCAAGTGACATAGAACAACAAGGTGAGCATTCTGAAGCCATACCCATAGTCGATCTAGACGAGGTTCCAAGGAAAAGGGGTAGGCCTCCAAAGGTATCAACATCATGTGACATAGAACAACAAGGTGACGAGGAAAAGGTGGTGACAAACCCAAGCGAGAGCAAAGTTGATGTAGTTTTAGTTCCAAGGAGAAGGGGTAGGCCAAGGAAGTACGGACTCCCATCACATATGGAAGACAGTGCAAGTATAGAGATTGCAGAGGATGGTTTGGATATAATCAAGTTAGAAAAGGGTAATATGAAGATGTATAAGGATCCCAGAACAGGTAAGACAATTAGAAGTTATCATACCAAGATACAGTCTTACGTAGACCAACTTCATGAGGTTATACGCGAGTATATTGTATATACGGATGGTGCCGATGGAGATGGAAATTGTGGCGATCATGCTTTGACATAACAATTAGGAATCTTTGACACGGCGGTTAGTAGAGGTATGACACCATGCCGATATGCTAGAACGAGGATGGACGAACAACTTGTGAACAAGAGGAGCTTTTATGAGCAATTGCTTGGTGTAGGAGAGGGGTTTGATGATATGCATGCTCAAGTATTAGGGCCCGAGCAAGAGATGAACTTTCTTCCTTCTGAATATTGGATGAGAATGCCGCTTTGTGGCAATCTAGTGGCGGATACATTTAGATGTGTTGTTCATTATTTTACCTCCACATTAGAAGTAACATTTACCCAAAGTGGCGAAAATGCGAAGGATCCCTTAAAAAGAGAAGAGTTTTTTTGGCATTCGTGAACGGTAATCATTTCGTTATTCCAAAACTCAAGGAAAATTGTCTATTGCCACCTGTTTGTGGGATGGTAAAAAAACAAGGATCTAGATCCCAATATCTGGAAGGGATGGATGGCATGGTATGAGAAGAATCACCAATTTTGGGATGCGTTGGCTTTATCAAAGAAACCTCAAGAGGAGGAGATTCAAGTTAATACGTGTGGAAGCGATGATGAGTAATTTCGATATATGTGGTTCACTACTACGCAACCTTTTGTTTTTTTGGAAGTTTGAATTGTAAACATCAAATCATATTTTGATGCCTTTGCCGGCATAGTTGTGTTATAATTATGACGCCGGAACTTTGGTGCCGGTGTAGATTGCTGTTTTGAAATCATGGCGGAAATACAGAAAAAACATCCAGAGAAATCAGTAAAAATTGTGATGGGACACGCAGGTTTTGGATTGCAAAAACTGATGATGCTGAAAATGGAAAAAAATTTCTAAGGTGTTTGAATCACCCAAAGTGCGATGAGTTTCAATGGTTTGACAAAGCTGTTGAACTAGCAGAGTCAAGAGAAAACCACAAGGGCCAATGCAATCCTATCGATGGGTGTGATGGGTGTTATATGAAAGGAAAGGAATATGTTGAAAGAGAAGAAGAACCAATGAAGATGATCTTTGACACTCCCATCCCGGACGATGTCTTCGAACAAATTCGGGAAACGCTCAAAGGTTCCGCAATTGTTGAAAAGGGATGGAAATAGATAATCTTTAACCAAATGTAATCCATTCTATGTTTTTTAGCATGTTTTAATTTAAAGTTTTAAATCCAATGTAATAGACTACTTAGTAATGAAATAAAAGAACATTCGAAATGGATTATACTCAAAACTAGCAAAGTGCCGGCATAGAAGCAACCAAGCTTACAGTGCCGGTTTTATGTCAACTATGAAAATTTGAAAAATATCATAAAACCGGTGAAAAGGCGGGGGTCTAACAACACCACCCAATATTTCGCTTAACAATCTGTATGAACAAATTCCAATATACTTTTTATGAGAATCAACTAGGCAGTTAGACTCAATCAATAAAAAGATATATCAAAGAGTTTATATCTCAATCTCTCGATTTGATCTTTACTCAAGCAAATGGAAATCTGCGAGTCTTTATCAAAGAGAGATAACTTGGACGGTACCAAAGACCAATATCCAAGGATCAATCAATATTAATCAACAACCAAAGGTTGGATTTCCAATTGATGATCTTAATGCACAACCTGTATTATTTCAATTATATAAAATATAATGTGGAAAAGAAATAACACAGACACCAGAAGTTTTGTTAACGAGGAAACCGCAAATGCATAAAAACCCCTGGACCTAGTCCAGATTGAATACACACTGTATTAAGACGCTACAGGCACTAGCCTACTCCAAGCTAACTTCAGACTGGACTATAGTTGAACCCCAATCAGTCTCCCACCGATCCAAGGAATGGTTATACTCCTACGCCTCTGATCCCAGCAGGATACTGCACACTTGATTCCCTTAGCTGATCTCACCCATAACCAAGAGTTTCTGCAACCCAAAATCGCAGACTTGATAATAAACAAATCTGTCTCACACAGAAAAGTCTATCAAAGGATAAATGGTGTCTCCCACAGAAAAAACCCTAGGTTTTGTTCCGTCTTAAGATATAAAATCAAGGTGAACAGGAACCAATTGATAATCCGGTCTTATATTCCCAAAGAACATCCTAGATTAATCAATCACCTCTCAACAATCCTTCTTGACTACACAAGCGGTTTGTCGAGGAATCACAAACGGTGAGACGAAGATGATTGTGACTTCTTTATCTTTCCTATCGGAGAACTCTCACGATCTCAAGCCAATCAAAGATTGTACTCGTACGATAGAAGATGCAAGATCAGATGACACAACTACGATAAAAGTAGTATCAGTCTGGCTTCACAATCCCAATGAAGTCTTTAAGTCGTTAACCTGGTTTTAGAGAAGAAAACCAAAGGTTAAAGGAAAATCGACTCTAGCGAGCGCACTAGTATCACACATACGTGTGGGGATTAGTTTTGCACAATGCTAGATGTCTCCTTTATATAGCCTTCAAATCAGGGTTTTGACTTAGTTACAAAGCAATCCATATGTACCGTTAGATGAAAACCTGATTTAGATTCACGCTAATATTTCTCAACCGTTAGATCGAAAACTTAGCTTGTCACACACACTTGGGTAGACGTTTACTGTGTTTGTGAAAACCATGCCCAAACGTGTACGTGTATGTTGGTTCAACATAGTAACCCAAAAGGTTAACCATATGAGCATTTCATATTAACCTAGTTCTTCTTCACCATAACTAGTTCAATTGACTCAAATGAACTAGTTAGAGAGTTGTTCAATTGCTAAGAGATTTTATGTAACTACACAAGATACAATTGAAACAAAGATGATTCGATTCGAAGAATCGGCTCATGAACATTATAGCCGCGGTTTGCATAAAGCATTCCTTAGTAATTTGAGTTTCATGTTCAGAGCACATCTTTAGATCATAACCACTTAAGCTCATAAACAAGTTCGCCAACTTAAGGCAACCGGCAGAGTTTTCCAAACTCCGCGGAAAATCTCGGCAAAGAGACTTCCGCCAGTTCGCAGACTAAACACGCAAACGATTTTTTGGAAAATCCCAGCAGAAATTCTCGAGAACAGAACTTCCTTCAGTTCGCAGACTGAGTTCGCGGACTTGGCAAAGCCAATTCCTTTGGTTTCTCTCAATCAACAAAGTTCGAAAACTTCGGATTAATGAATACATGGTTATGTATTCTAAACTCTCATTCCAATCATTGATACATTCTCAGAAGACGTTATATAGCCGTTATTCACAGACCGTTTCACATCAGAGCAATTCTCAAAGTAATTGAAACTTTTCATAACTTTCATCACTAGGTGAAGATAAACTTGATCAAAGCAAAACGTTTTACCAACACACGATTTCGAGAAAAAGATAAGTAGTGAACACTCAGCTCGAAATTTAAAATGTGTATGAGCCAGTCTATATAGCATACGACTTTTTGTCTCATAAGAAGTAGAAAATAGAATAGATGAACTTTTGAGTGATAGATAAGTTCAAGTTTCCACATACCTTTTTGTTGATGAAGTTCCACGGTTCCTTGTATAGATCTTCGTCGTTGTATGATGAATCCCCATGAAGTCCTTGAGCTCAACCACATTTTTCTATCCTACTCCGAGACTTAGCTATATAGACTAGAAATCAAGACTCATAGTTTTTATCACTAACATTGACAAACATGCTTGATATAGCAACGCATGTGAGGTCCACCGAGCTATGCTTTAACAATCTCCCCCTTTATCAATTTTAGTGAAAAAACTATTAATACATACGGAATAAAAAAAAGATAAACTTTAGTGGCTCCTATTCCATAGTCTAATCTTCAACGTTCCTTGAAATCTTCGTCCTTCCAAGTACTCCAATGATCCCAAAGGTTGTAAGTTTAGCACCACCGTTGTTGAAGATCCGTAGCTATAACAATGAGAGAAATCGAGATTCTCGATCATTATTATACAGTGTCATAGTATCATTATGTAACATCAAAGTCCAATTGCATCACGACTTTAACAACAATACCGTGGATAATATACAAGGATCTATTCTATTTTCCATCACTATATGCATATCGATACAATAGACTTTATCCTTGTCAAACAAAATATTTCATCCTATTTTCCATCAAATAAATGACTGCATAGGCATAAATTTTGTAATTGTCAAAAGTCCATTCGTCCTTTCATCAATACGAATATCAATTCATGAACGACTTTACTTTTGACAAATTATGGGACCTTCAAATTCACGGACGCAAACAATACATATCCCATATTTTGCAATACTTCAAAACATATTAATACTGCAATAATATCATCCTCCAAATATTTTTAGAATTTAAAAACCAATAAACCTAAAAAATAACATAAGAAGATGAAGACAAAAATAACTATGTGTAGTCACAATCTTCGCTATTGAATCCGTTAGTTATTCTTCCAACTAATTCAAAAAGAAGACATACTAGGTAACTAAAAAGACAAGCTAGAGAGAATCAGACTCCATCGTTTCCCTGACAGCGAATAGGGATATGGGAAGTACAGGATATTCACAAGACATGGAGTCTTCGGGCTTGTGAACGCCAGCCTTCCCTGCTTCATCATAGAGATGATTCTCTTTACGAAGATCATTGATTTGAGATTTTATGAGACCAAGGTCAGACACAACGTTTTCCAACTCAGTTTTTACCTTATCAAGACCTTTTAAAGTATCAACAAGCTGTTGTTTTGCTTCCCCAGAGTACTTAAGAAAGTCATGAACAACTTCAGTAGAGATCATATCATCCTTCTCAACGTCTTCATGAGAATAAGCAAAGAAGCATTGGGATGATCTTCATTTACAAGTGTTCTCTTCCTCCTGGAATCAACTTCAACACTTTTGTCAAGAAATCCTTTTCCGAAACCACTATAGCAAGAAGAGGAGGAAGACATTCTTTGAAAATCCAAAAACCACCAGAAGTACACGTGCGTGACTTGTAACCTTAAGAGGTTGGATATTTTATCCTTGGGGACAACAATTTAGGGTTTCAAAAAAACTGTTGACTCGGGCCAGAACGGAATCCGTTCGAGTACAACAAATACCCAAGAAATAAAGTCCTTCAAACATTTGAAAACAGCTCCTAAAAACAAATTTTAAGACAGTATGCAACATCTTCTTTTGACTTAACCAATACCTGATCTTAGCGGATTTGTCAACGCAAGTTTAGCTATGGACGATAAGAAAATAACTTAACTTAACAGATGCAAGCAACAAGTATACCTGTTTTTAACACAACTTACTCAACGGGATTTTATATGAGTAAGTTCTCGAACCTTGTGATTAATTAGCACAAGTACGAGCCACAGGCTCATTACGAGGTTTATGTATTTGGTTAAGTTTGTTTTTCCTCTTAGGCTTAGAGAGGGATCCTGTTTGACATGAGAAATTTTCATAAAATTTACTGTCGTCAAAGTAAGAGACATAGTTAGAGTTCTTACCAGAAGTGCCTTGACATGAGGAAGAAGATAATTTGTTGACAAGCTTTTTGTATCTTACAATTATCTCTTTAATATCCTTTCTTATCTTATCAATTTTCTTTTCTTCTGGAATGATCTTCTGAACATGAACAATGTTGCATTTAGAGACAAAGCGTTGAACTTCCTTAGGACGATGTTTATTAAGACGTCTATTCTGCCCTTGAACATTGGAGGAACTCACTGTACTGAATTTCCTGGTTGCATACACAGGATAAGTACGAAAACCAATTGGCTCAATCATACGGATGTCAGTCACACCTTTGAGAATCAAATCTAGGGTGTGTTGAAGTTGAACTAAGGAGTCTTTATTCAACTTGGAGTTTCTCTTCTGTCTAACAGAACACTTGGTCTCACAAACAAGACATACCTTTTGATCATAGGAATGATTTGAGGATGCAGTTTTAATATTACCGTCAGAAGAGTTTTCTCTTTTACAGAATGTCCCAAGTTCATGAATGGAGGAAACATTAGGAACATCTGTATTTACTTCTGAATGTAAAACATCAGAAGTTCTTGGTACATTAGATTGCTTTGAACATCCTTGAATGGAGAGTTTATTCAAGCGGCGTTCAATATCTAAGGCATCCTTTTCGAGGATGACCTCAAGAGTCAAGCATGAAGACTGATCTTCAGCGTTTCCATGGACTTTGCAATCTCTTACAATACCAAGAAGAACATTGACATGGTGTTTTAACTGATTCATTCTAACAGCTTGAATTCTAACAAGATTTAGAATCAATTTACTCTCTTCAGCTGTATCCCATTCATTAGAAGAGAAGATCTCTTTTGAAGGGTAATCATGAACACTCATGCTATTGTTTGTCTGTCTCGTCGAACCACATGGTTTCTCTATATTCGAGATTCAACTTTTCTCTTTAATAGATTTAGACGAGAGAGAATCTTTATTACTGGTGACGCATTTATCAGAGATAGTACTCTTGTCCATAGAGTCAAATCGCTATAAACACAGACTTATAAGGTCTTAAACGTGTCCGCCCGCTCTGATATCAATTGAAAAAGCGGGGGTCTAACAACACCACCCAATATTTCTCTTAGCAATCTGTATGGACAAACTCCAATATACTTTTTATGAGAATCAACTAGACAGTTAGTCTCAATCAATAAAAAGATATATCAAAGAGTTTATATCTCAATCTCTCGATTTGATCTTTACTCAAGCAAATGGAAATCTGCGAGTCTTTATCAAAGAGAGATAACTTGGACGGTACCAAAGGCCAATATCCAAGGATCATTGAATATCAATCAACAACCAAAAGTTGGATTTCCAATTGATGATCTTAACGCACAACCTGTATTATTTCAGTTATATAAAATATAATGCGGAAAATAAATAACATAAACACGAGAAGTTTTGTTAACGAGGAAATCGTAAATGCAGAAAAACCGCGGGACCTAGTCCATATTAAATACACACTGTATTAAGCCTCTATAGACACTAGCCTAATCCAAGCTAACTTCGGAATGGACTATAATGGAAACCCAATCAGTCTCCCACCGATCCAAGGTACAGTTGTACTCCTACGCCTCTGATCCCAGCAGGATACTGCGCACTTGATTCCCTTAACTGATCTCACCCACAACCAAGAGTTGTTGCAACCCAAAATCGCAGACTTGACAATAAACAAATATGTCTCACACCTATCAAAGGATAAATTCTGTCTCCCATAGAAAAAACCTAGGTTTGTTCCATCTTAAGATATAAAATCTAGGTGAATAGGAACCAATTGATAATCCGGTCTTATATTCCCGAAGAACAGCCTAGAATAATCAATCACCTCTCAACAATCCTTCTTGATTACACAAGCGGTTTGTCGAGGGATCACAAACAGTGAGACGAAGATGTTTGTGACTTCTTTATCTTGCCTATCAGAGACTCTCACGATCTCAAGCCAATCAAAGATTATACTCGTACGATAGAAGATGCAAGATCAGATCACAAAACTACGATAAAAGTAGTATCGGTCTGGCTTCACAATCCCAATGAAGTCTTTAAGTCGTTAACCTGGTTTTAGAGATGAAAACCAAAGGTTAAAGGAAAATCGACTCTAGCGAGCGCACTAGTATCACACATACGTGTGGGGATTAGTTTTGCACAATGCTAGATGTCTCCTTTATATAGCCTTCAAATCAGGGTTTTGCCTTAGTTACAAAGCAATCCATATGTACCGTTAGATGAAAACCTGATTTAGATTCACGCTAATATTTCTCAACCGTTAGATCGAAAAATTAGCTTGTCACACACACTTGGGTAGACGTTTACTGGGTTTGTGAAAACCATGCCCAAACGTGTACGTGTATGTTGGTTCAACATAGTAACCCAAAAGGTTAACCATATGATCATTTCATAGTAACCTAGTTCTTCTTCACCATAACTAGTTCAATTGACTCAAATGAACTAGTTAGAGAGTTGTTCAATTTCTATGAGATCTTATGTAACTACACAAGACACAATTGAAAAAAAGCTGATTCGATTCGAAGAATCGGCTCATGAACTTTATAACCACGGTTTGCAAAAAGCATTCCTTAGTAATTTAAGTTTCATGCTCAGAGCACATCTTTAGATCATAACCACTTAAGCTCACAAACAAGTTCGCGGACTTAAGGCAACCGGCAGAGTCTTCCAAACTCAGCAGAAAATCTCGGCAAAGAGACTTACGCCAGTTCGCAGACTAAACAAGCAAACGAGTTTTTGGAAAATCCCAGCAGAAATTCTCGGTAAGAAAACTTTCGTTAGTTCGCGGACTGAGTTCGCGGACTTGGCAAAGCCAATTCCTCCGGTTTCTCTCAATCAACAAAGTTCGAAAACTTCGGATTAAGGAATACATGGTTATGTAATCTAAACTCTCATTCAAATCATTGAGACATTCTCAGAGGACGTTATATAGCCGTTATTCACAGTCCGTTTCACGTCAGAGCAATTCTTAAAGTAACTGAAACTTTTCATGACTTCCGTCACTAGGTGAAGATAAACTTGATCAAAGCAAAACGCTTTACCAACACACGATTTCGAGAAAAAGATAAGTACAGTAAAACTTTTTTAATATAGTACTCGATAATATAATATTCTCGCTAAAATAATAGAATTTACTGGTCCCGACTCGGGCCCTTAGTACTAAAATAATAAATTCGTTGATATTATAATACAATACATTTTAAAATTTCCCTTAAGCAATATTATACCCCAAATTTTATATAAAATAACAATTTTATTATAAAATAAAAAATAATGTCCATATTTATCAAATTTACATGTAAATTATATGTTAAATACTATTTATATTAAGTTAGAGTTTGTGAATTTATTGGACGTAGTATGATATTAATGCTTCTAAAATTCCCAATGTTTCATTATCTAGAAATTTTAACAAAATTGGTCAATGGTTGCACATCCTAAGTATTTTGTGTCAAACCACAAAGGTTAAAATTCAAAAGAAATTAAGAATTATTCTTTAAATTAATACATTATTTATATAATATTTTATTTATATATCTATAAAATAATAAAATACTAAATTTATTATATAATATTTCTTTAAAATAATAGGATTAGGGTGGTCCCAATCTTATTATTTTAAAGAAGTTTTACTGTAGTGAATACTCAGCTCGAAATGTCAAATGTGTATGATCCAGTCTATATAGCATACGATTTTTTTCTCATAAGAAGTATGAGATAGAATAGATAGACTTTTGAGTGATAGATAAGTTCAAGTCTCCACATACCTTTTTGTTGATGAAGTTCCACGGTTTCCTTTTATAGATCTTCGTCGTTGTATGATGAACCTCCATGAAGTCCTTGAGCTCAACTACACTTTTCTATCCTAGTCCGAGACTTAGCTATGTAGACTAGAAATCAAAACTCATAGTTTTGATCACTAACATTGACAAACATGCTTGATATAGCAACACATGCGAGGTCGACTGAGCTATGCTCTAACAACCGACATAGATTTTAGAAAAAACGACTATGTCAGTACATTCCAATTTCTATACAGGAACATGAAATTTTTAATCTTCTAGTTCCGGTATGGTTTTATAAAACATTTCATTGCCGGTACCAAGAACCGGCAATGAACTGTAGTTTTCGTGCATGCCGGAACCAGTTCGGCGTTGTTGAACCTAAGCTTTTCCATGCCGGCAGCAGTCGTAAATAAATCTTGCAAAAATAACATTTCACTAGAAATCTAAACATGTTCAACATAAAGAAATCACTAGAAATTTAAACATGTTCAACATAAACCAAATAACTGGATTCTGCTTAAATGTTCTTAATCCAGGTATCATAAACTAAAATCAAACTAAACAACTAAAGAGTTAACCATGAGGTACAAACAAAAAAAAGTTCGGAATTGTTCAAGACGTAACAACCATCATCCAGAAAAAGAAACACAACTAAATAGTTAATTCCCTTGGTCTTTTGCTTCTTTTGTGCCGGTTTCTTCTTAATTTCCCTTGGTCTTGGACTAGGGTCGGTGATAGACACATTTTTGTGTCTAATTTGTCCTCAATGTATATATTGTTGTCTCTCGATTTTGTACTAATTTTTGTGTTTTATGTATTTGTAGGCATTTTTGGGAATAAAACATTTTTGGAAAAATCAGCTCGAAAAGTTGCCCAGGGCAACCTTGAAGAACAATTGTTATTCGGACTTTCACTATTGGTTAAGGGGCACCTCAGTTGGAAACCTGCTATTCGCATCCCAGTTCAGGATAGGGGGACACCCTTCCTTCTTCTCAAATTCAAATAAACTTTTTGGCGGGAAAATATTCTTACTCTCTGGCAAATTTTCAATCAACAAAATGAAGGTGTTATAGGGAGATTAAATCGCTGAAAATTTGTGGTATTGTTCCTGGGACATTTAGAAATCTATTGCAAGTGTTTTGGTCTATTAAATTTGGCTAGAATTGGCTAGGGAAGCCACGAACTGGAAACAGGGGAGAACGTGCAGAGAAGAATTATTCACGGGATTTCTTGTGTTTGCGTATGTCTGAGATGATCTGGGAGAGTTATAACTATTGTTTGATGCGTATAAAGTCTAAACAAGGGAATAATCAGAGCTGGAAACGCGTGGAAAAAGAAAATATCTCAAAATATTCTCTCTTCACTGCCCGAGTAAAGAAGAATTATATGGAGTTATTGTGAGGGATTTCAGCGTGCATGTGAGTATATAAAGGCTCCTTGGGTCGACTAAAATGGGTGTCGAGAGTTGGGAGGAGAGAAGGAACGCTGCAGAATCGAGAACCATGATTTCTCTCTGCTTCTGCTGCTGCCATTGATGAAGATGAAGAACACGAAGAACAGACAGCCAAGGACCGTCGTTCTTAAACAGCGTCTAAGACGCAGCCCGAGGGTCGTAGTTCGTCGTACAACATCAGTTACAATTTATCGTTCTTCTTGTAACAGCTGAACAACGCCTTTGCAACAGTTATTTCTGTTGCGATTTTTCTGTTCAATTGTTTTACACCTTTTCATCATTTGTAAACCACTTTTTGAGCAATAAATAATTATTTTGAGAGCATTTTTACTATGATGAGCTAAAACCCAACACTGGGACGGAGGAGGCCAAACTTCATACTTGGGGTAATTTCATTTAATTCTTTTTTATGAATTTTGCATTAATTTAAAATTGAAATATGATTTGAATTAATTGGTTGTTATTTTAGTTGATGATGTATGCTTGGCTCAGGTGTTTTGATACATCATGCTTAGGACTTACAATCAATGTTTTGAAAATCTACTTTGGCAAAATAAGAGTCCATATAATTTATGTTTTGAGCGATTATTGTCGAGAATAAATCATTGAGCCCTATGTTATGAAAATTGGCCGAATCATTAGTCCCAGGACCTCTACCAATTTGTTAATATTTTTTTTGTATATATATTTTTTATCAAATCTAAAAAATTATCCTTCACAAGTCCGAGAGTTTGAACCTCATTACTACAACCACGGAAAATCATTAATCAGTCGGTTTCTTCAATTTTATCAAGCTTTTCCACGACTTCCTTCATTTCTTAAAGGGATAGTACCTCTCCTTCCTCGTACTTGCAACCTAACATCTTCTTCAACTTGCCAAGCCGACACTGCTAGTTTCATACATACAACACATAATTAATATATATATATATATGCTAATATAAGATTATGTGTACATTAAACGACTAAGTAATTAACAATACTTACTAGAAATCAAACGGTCTTATTAAGTTGGGCTTTCGTAGGTGGTGCCTGTACGGGATTTGGAACGGGAGGGTGTTTCTGGGATGGAACTTGGACGTCATCCGGGTGGTCGACAAAAGGACGTGACCATTGCAGATAATCTTCCATGTAGTTGGCATCAACCTCATCACTTTTTTCCACAAGCTCCCATTTCTCCCACTGACTAATATCTACCAAACGACGTGGTTCCCTATCCCTCCAATCTGTTGGATCCGGTTTTGGATCATACTCTACATGCAACCGATTAGGAGTTGAAAAGCACCGAGAAAGGTCAAGAACAAAACATTGAAAAGAGTCCGTATCGAAATGTGATAATTGCTTATATCCAAGTTGGCGCATCACACGTGTAGGATTGGCCATAACGTATCCTTTAGGTGGAACCACGACCCATGGTAGAATGCAACGTTATCAAACCTCAAAACTTGGTGGTTTCCTCTAACCTCCTTGTAAGGGTCGAACACAACATCTTTGGTACTCATCGCGTCCAAATACAATCTCATATCGATCAGTCGACCTATGTTGCCGAGCTTCAGAGTATTGTTGAAATCGTATCTCTTAGCTATAGGCATATCGGGTTCGGGAAGGTCTTTGATCTTCAAGAAGGTCCAGTCCTTGAACAAGGTTGGGAAGTGTTCATAAGCCCACACCTATTCCAATGTACAACAATAAGTTTTGTTTCTAAGTTCACGATAAGGGTACATGTGAACAATATACATAATAACATAAGTTTAAAAACAAAATTACCTGCAGTAGAGTGAAATTCCCGACAAATTGGTTGGTTTTAGCCTTAGAGGCCCTTCTCATCTCCGTCATCAAATGTGCCATTACCGCGGTGCCCCAATAATACCCATAGACATCTTCCAACGGATCCAAGTATTGAAGGTAGTTCGCACTAACCCTGTTTCCATTAGTGTCAGGGAATTCCCTAGTGCCCAAGATGTATAACAGGCATGCAGCGGCAGTATAACAAATTTGTTTAAGGTCCCATCCATCCTCCAAACTTCTTTGTTTTGTGTTTTCAAACTTCTTCTTAAGCAGCGTCAACTTGATTGTCTTTGTCTTACCAGACGTAGATTCATAAAAGCTCTCCACAGAAATTTTGTAGTCCCAACCAAAAAACTTGTTAGTCAGAGCGTGCAACTTAGACCATTCTAGGTCCAGAGACTCAACTCCTTCTGCAACTTATTTTCCGACAACACTCAAGCCTAGAATGTTCTGAGCATCTTCAGGGATGAAGATCATCTCCCCAAAAGGGAAGTGCATGGTATCGGTTTCACCATGATACCTTTCGACGAAGCCATTGACAGTCACGGAATCAGGCTTCACATAATTTTCAACCAAAGCATATAGACCAGAATCCTTTACTATTTGTTGGACCTCTTCGAATTCCTCGGACAATTTCCAACAATCTGCGGCTTGGTTTCGGCAAACACGCACTTATGATCCTACAATTAGGAGACAATACAATTAAGATATTTTACATAAATACACAACAATACATATGCACAAGATAAAAAAATGCTTACATAGGTTTGATAGATAGTACAAGCCCACGAGTGCTTGTATCCAAATAGTGTTTTCGATTCCGGAGCTTCACCCTAAATTCTACCACGTTGAAGGTCAGGTATCATGTCATTAATATGAGGAAGGTGGGAACCTTTAACTTTCACTTTTCCTTTGCCCTTCTTGCCATTTCCTTGTGTTGGTTGTTGACTTGTCCCACCAACTTCGCTTTGGCTTGCTAATTGACTTGGAGGAACCACATTATCTTCATCCTCACTTTCCTCTTCATCTTGCTCATCTTGATCATCATTATCACGGATTACAACTCGACTACGGTCACCACCACTATCCCAAATTATCCCTCTTGTCTCAGCCCCCAAACGCTTTTTGCGACCTCAATCTTTCCCTCGAGGACGGAGAGATTGAGGAGTATCACGACTGTCCTTCCTTCTTCTCTTAGTGACCGCATCTTTAGTTTTTCTTTTGTTAGCTTCCGTGGATTTTGACTTATATCATAAGCACACGAAATGAATGTGAGACAACTCACTTTCAGTTTTTGTACCGGCATTGACTTACTTAAACTACCACGCCGGTTAAATGTTCCGGCAGTGAACATTGACTGTCGAGAATGTCGGCAGTTATATTTGTAACGGCGAACAAATCAACCTAAAAGCTATGCCTGTATAGGTGACAACTTCTTAAGTTTTCCTGTATGTTTTAAGTCCACTACTGGTATGCTCGAATTATTACAAAAGAATTCCAGTACCCAAAAACGGCATATAATGCAACCCAAAATATATGCCGGTACTGGTGACAAATTCATAAACTCTCCTGTATGTTTTAAGTCCACTACCGGCATACACGAATTATTATTAAAGACTGCCGGTACTAAAAACCGGCATAGACTTCGACCCAAATTCTATGCAGGTAGGGAAAATTCAGTTTCAGGTGAATCTGGAGTTGGAAACGGCATTGCATTCATCCAAGATTGAATGCCGGAACACAAAACCGGCACTGTATTCATACATATTTCAGTGCCGGTACTCACTGAAATTCAACTGTTTCAGTTAGGGTTCGCGATTCTAACCTAAACCCATTGCTATAAATCGATTTAAACACTCATAAAGTAGTTTAAAATCACTTACCTTCTCACAGAATCCATGGTTGCGAGAGGTTGATTGTCCGAATCCGCTGCTTCTTCTTCTTCTTGCTCTTGAGCAATCTTAACAATTATTTGTTCATGTTTTTGTTGACCCATCGATTTTGACGATTGGGGATTTGTTTTCTTTCGTGGAGGCATTGTTTATGATTTGGGTAGGTTAATCGACGAAGAAATTTTTGAATCGACGATTCATCGACAAAGAACGGATGAAGAACGATGAATAATTTTTTTTTTTTAAAAAACCTAACCCTCAGTGCCGGAAGTGATTTGAGAATAGGGGATAAATGGTTTGGTTTTTTATTTTAAGTTTTAGTAGAAAGGATATAATGGTCTTTTCATAATGTTTTTAATTAATTAAAGAGTATTTTAGCATTTTCATACACAAAAATCACCCCTTAGCGCACACCATGGATTGGGGGAAGTAATCAATATCCCCCGATTACTTTTTTTATCCCCGATTGCGCGTTCTTAATTAATAGTTCGCAAAAGTAATTTATGAACCGGAAAAAGAAAGAAAAATTGCATATAAATGGAACGGTCGTATCTATTCATACTCATGAATGTTCACGCTCCGGAAGGAGCCAATATTTTAGGACAAAAAGCACCATAGTTGTGGTCATGAAACATCTTTTCCAGTCGAAAAATGAAGTTTTCTTTGTCAAATAAATAGCCCTGCAAACTACTTCTCTAAGGTATTAGAAGAATACAAAATTGGTTAAAAAGACCAAAATAAACAATTTCTTGATGAAAAAGACATTTAGATTTTAATAGTGTTTAAATGGACAAAAATGTAAAAATAGCCAGGATGTAAACAGTTTCATCCTACCCATTTTCAAATATTTTTTCTTATTTTTAATTTACATCAGGATGCCTCCAATTTCATCCTTTTTATTTTTTAAGTTTAAGTCAGGATGAATCCAATTTCATCCTTGCTATTTTTTTGGTGCACCCACAATAATTTTTACTCGTCCATTTGAACCATGTTTTAAAAATATTTGGACAAATGACTCATTTTCTATTAGAAGAATCCCAATGGTCTAGAACTCTTTTTTTCTTTCTGAATATACTAAAACTTAAAGAATTGGATTGGCAATGAAAAGCAACCACTATGGCGTTTTTCAAAGATTTTTCCAATCTTCACATTATATGGCTAGAGTTTGGGCAGATACGTAACTCCGTAAAATGCAAAAACAAATAAAAGTGTTTATAGACGGACCAAAATAGATGTTTATTAGAAACTGAATATCTGGCAGGAAGAATTTCTTCATAAACTTTCACTTAAAGAATCTATAAAGAAGTCATTCCATGAGTTACGGGAAATTTAAAAAATGGGAGAAGTAAAATTTTTTCCATGAATCAATTGAAATAAACTCCAACGTGTAAGCCACCTAATGTTGGGAGCAATTGGAGTCACAAATCATTTTTGTGTATATTTCCCTCGTTCTCCGAGGATAGTACAATTTTAACAAATTAAAAGTGACAAACAACAAATGACAGTCGGCAGCTCTCCTAGTATTCCCTTTGGTATTCCAAGGGAAGATGATCAAGCTGGCCCTTATTAACCGACTAGAAAGTAAAATCTTATCGATAAAAAGGAGTATAAGAAACTGATGACACCAAGGAAAAAAGGAGGATAAAAGGAAAAATAAAAGGCAACCCTTATATCATCACCTGGAAAACTAGAACTGAACCAAGAAAGTTGAGGACTAGGGTTGTATAAAAGTCCTAAAATGACGAAAAAGAAAAAGTAGACGAACAAAGTTTGATGTGCACTACGCTTTTATTAAACAATTTAAGTGCACAAAAAATAAATAAATAAGAAGTAGTCAAATTCACCTTATGACCAGCTTTCGCGATTCATGAACAAAACTAGTGACAAAATCCCTAGGTGAACAAACTAGTGATAAGAAAAAATCGGTCATATTATTTCTATCAAATAAAAACCGTTTCAAATAAAACTGGGACAAAAACTTCAAGTCAAATGATAATGAGCAAATTTAACTTTTTATATTTTAAAAAAACCCAAATGTACCCTTTTATCTTTTCTTGTTCTTCTTCTCTGATTTCTTTTTTCTTCTTTCTTCCTACTCCTTATCCCACCACCATCATCACCAGCAGAAACAATGGATCTCCACGAACACCAACAACAATTTTATTCTCCCCCGACACACCACTTCCCTGTAATTCCCTGTAAATTTAGTTTGTTCATTGAGAAACGGTTGTTGTTATTAAAGCCGAGAGATCTAAATCGAGAAATTCTTTCCTCAATCGTTCATTTCAAGTCCCTAAAACTGAGAAAGGAAGAAGCAGCAGCTGCCGCTGTTATCACCTGAAGTTAGATCGAGACAGAGATGAAGAAGCGGAAAAGAACGACGCTGATTCAAGAGATGAAGAATTCGAGAGACGTTTTCTCTCAATCATTAGTTCATTCATTTCCCTAAAACTGAGAAAAGAAGAAGCAACAAATGCCGTTGTTTTATCACCTGAAATTGAGAGTAAATCTCGTTGATGTTGATCGAGAAATAGATCGAGAATTGGGAGATGTGAAAAGGGTAAGATAGAGATGATGGATTTGACACAGATTTAAGATAGGTTGAATCTGTGATTGCAAGAAATTGGATCTGCATCTTGTCTGGGGTTGATTCAGAAATTGAAACTCAGAGTGGAGTTAAATTGATGTGAAGATGTGAATTAGATTGTTGCTGGTGAAATTGAGGTTCTGACGATGGAAATTGGTTAGGGTTTGGTTTTTGCTGCTCCTGTAGATATCTGAGATGAATGGAGAAAAATATGGGGATTGGAGGAATTTATGGTTGAGAGAAGGCTTACAAGGAAGAAGTAGAAGAACTGAAGTTGTAGCTGGTGGTGATGATGAAGTTGCAGAACCAGTTGCTGCTACCAAGACGAATTTGATATGAAATCGAGGTCTGCTGTGATGAATTTATGAACAGGTTTTTCCTGAAATCGAAGTATGGAAGAGGATGATGATTGAATTGAAGTGGGTTTTTCTATAACTGAAGAATTATGTGATGTATGTGAACTGATGGTGCTATGGGTT
The DNA here is from genome assembly GCF_003573695.1 of Papaver somniferum. Classification (NCBI taxonomy): domain Eukaryota; kingdom Viridiplantae; phylum Streptophyta; class Magnoliopsida; order Ranunculales; family Papaveraceae; genus Papaver; species Papaver somniferum. Next base: position 131,993,555 of record NC_039368.1, on the reverse strand, counting down.
AGGCTCTTGGATAGAGTTTGTCATAGAGAAGATTCATATGATGGAGGATTTAGAGATGGTTTTGGTGCAATGGAGTTGGAGAATGGCAGAAGCTTGAATATGAGATGTTGCAATGAGTAAGATGTGGATGTTGTGCAATGAGTTTGTGGTTGTTGTGTGATTGTTTACAGGTTTTTTAGGCAACAAAGAGATGCAGGTGGAAGTGGCATGAGTTTGAAATGCAATTGGTGTTGTATATGAATGAATTGTAGGTTACCTGAGCAACTGCAGGTAGTACATGCAAATGGGGTTGTGCAGGCGACTAAAATGGTGTTGGTCTGTGTTGAAGACAAGGAAATGGAATAGAAGATGGCAGTGTTGGTTTGATGGACAAAGGCTGTGACTGAAGAAAGAAAGAAATTGAATTGACGGCCTGGTGGTTGAAAGAATAGAATGAGGTTGTTGATACAATGATGTTGGCTTGAATGAATGATTGAGAAGATTCACAAATAGATGAATGCTAGGAAAAGCAGGAAAGTATTGTGGAGTTGTGGATTATAGGGTTGGAATTGGAAGTGCAGGTTAATATGCAAAGAATAGAGCCTGGTGGATAGTGCAGCTGGAGTTGAAGCAATTGAAGGTGGATAGTGCAGTTGGGTTTTGCCTGAAAGTAGAGCTGTTTTTATGTAGAGCTGAGTTACAAGAGATGATGTTGTAAACTATAGAAGAAATGAAGCTTAAATGAAGTGCAGCTACTTATGAATTCTGATGAAACCAATTATGATGAAACCATAATCGGTTTCATTGTATTTATGATGAAACCAAAATCGTTTTCATCTAATTTTTGGTCAGTGGTGGTGGTGGTCGTCGGCAGGTGTTGGCGATGTTGTTGGTTTTAGCCGGTGATGGTCTGCGGTGGTCGACAATGATGGTGCTGGCAGTTGATAATATGTGTTGTAGCATAGAGCATGGATCTGTGTTGTTGTGATGTTGCTGTATCCAAGACAACTGCAACATAAGATCCTTGTTGAATTTTTCTTGTAGTTGAATTTTGATGAAACCAATTAGGGTTTCATCTTATTTTATGATGAAACCAAAATCGGCTTCATCGGATTTATGATGAAACCAAAATCGGTTTCATCTAAATTTTGGCCAGTAGTGGTGGTGGACGGTGGTGGCGGTGGTCGAAGGTGGTGGTGGTGGTCGGTGGTCGGTGGCGGCGGTGGTGGTC
>NC_039368.1:131984185-131992012 GCF_003573695.1 Papaver somniferum | reverse complement strand
AGGTGGTGGTGGCGGCAGTGGTCGAAGGTGGCGGTGGCGGTGGCGATCGGAGGTGGTGGCGGCGGTGGCGGTCGGTGGCGGCGTCGACGGTGGTGGTGGTCGGTGGCGGTGGTAGAAGGAGGCGTTGCTTGTTTGTTGTGACAATATAATAAGAATTAAAGTGGGGTTGATTTTTGTTTTTGTTGGGGTGATTTAAACTAAGAGGGTAATATAAACCAATTATATTAAATGGGGTTTTTGTGAACAATTTATTTTGTTAGAGTTTTTGTGTATGGATAGTGACGCTTTTGGGGTTATAACTCGCGGACCGATTCATGAAACCTTGTTATGTTAAAACTAACATTTAAATGTTCAACTCAACGCCCTGAGAACACTACTCCAATTTCCCTACTTTTGGATTCATATGTAAAAAATTGTTCTCCTCTTTAACTGATAAGAAACCCATCCCCCTCTATGTTAGTACGACTCTCTCTCTCTTCACCTCCGATTCTCTACCTGATTCTCTCTTCCCGGCGGCTATTTTCACTAGTCGTTGGGCTGTCAGCTAGTGCCCAACGACTATTTTCAACCGAATTTTTTTTTCCGGATTTAATGTCAAACTCCTAAATTCATGTCAAATTTCTTTTCTATCGGTTCCCCTATTCCTCTGTAACTGAAATCTATCATTTCCTTCTTCTAATCGAGTCCCTGTCTAATATTTCAATGACTCAGCCAACAAAAATCATTTGTATTCCTGCGACCTCTAACCCAAATCACTATGGAACCAATTATCTTATTTGTAATCCGAAAGTCTCAAATATGAATACAATCACTACAGTCATTGAAGTCACAAACAGAGATCAAATCACAGATGAAGCAAGTACGGAAGCTGGAAACTTCCCTTGCATGAAGTTTTTTCAACATCATAAATATAAGGAAATGATGTTCCTGCACTTTCGGATACATCCTAGCAATAATTGCAATATAACATACATTGCTTTACTTGATATATCCCACTCTGAAGATTGCAAACTAATTCTACACCTCTTACGGAAGAAGTTACTAAGCAGAATTTTCAAGAACTTCAAGCATATTTCTTTTTAATTCACTATCTTAGGAAGCTAATTAACAGGTTTGAGCTGGTAATCCCTTCTGATATATTTCATCATATTTCTTTTATGTACCTCTCTACTCAAGGCCTGCATATCAATCTAGGTGTCACTCACTTCCTATGTCTTAAAATCAAATTTAGCATTACTCATTTTAATTCTAATCTCACTATGCATAAGTAATCAAGCAAATCTTAGACTGCATTTCAAAGTTAATACTATCTGCTGGCTAAATTATAATACCATGTTCAAAATAATAGCTATAAAAATACCCATTATCCTGGATATAGCTAGCTTGGAAAATTCCACATTCCATAACAAATTGTTCAAGCGTTCAACCTGTTAGAGCATAGCTCGGTCAACCTCGCATGCGTTGCTATATCAAGCATGTTTGTCAATGTTAATGATCAAAACTATAAAGTCTTGATTTCTAGCCTATTAGCTAAGTCTCGGACTAGGATAGGAAAAGTGTAGTTGAGCTCAAGGAGTTCATGGTGATTCAACGACAACGACGAAGATCTACACCAAGGAACTGTGGAACTTCATCAATAAAAAGGTATGTGAAGACATGAACTTATCTATCACTCGAAAGTCTATCTATTCTTCTCCTACTTCTTATGAGACAAAAGTCGTATGTTATACAGACTAGATCATATACACTTGATATTTCGAGATGAGTATTCATTTCTTATCTTTTACTCGAAATCATGTGTTGGTAAAGCGTTTTTCTTTGATCAGGTTTATCTTCACCTAGTGACGAAAGTCATGAAAGTTTCAATCACTTTGGAAATTGCTCTGACGAGAAAGGTTTGTTGTTCTTCACGACTGAATATCGCCCTCTGAGAATGTTTCAATGATTGAAATGAGAGTTTAGATTATATAACCATGTATACCTTGAACCGAAGTTTTCGAACTTTGTTGATCAAGAGAAATCGGTAGGATTGTGGAATTGGCTTGCCAAGTCCGCGAACATAGTCCGCATATTCAGTCCGCGAACTGACGGAAGTTCTCGACCGAGAATTTCTGCTGGGATTTCCAAAACTCGTTTGTGTGCTAAGTCCGCGAACTGGCGGAAGTTCTCGACCCGATAATTTACGCTGAGTTTGGAAAACTCAACCGATTAACTTAAGTCCGCGAACTTGTTTGTGAGCTTAAGAGGTTATGATCTAAAGATGTGCTCTAAACATGAAACATTAATTATTAAGGAATGCTTGATGCAAACCGTGGCTATAATGTTCGTAAGCCGATTCTAATCAAATCGAATCATCTTTGTTTCAATTGTGTCTTGTGTAGTTACATAAGATCTCATAGCAATTGAACAACTCTTAACTAGTTCATTTGAGTCAATTGAACTAGTTATGGTGAAGAAGAACATGATTAATATGAGATGCTCATATGGTTGACCTTTTGGGTTATCATGATGAACCAACATACGTGTACTCGTTTGGGCATGGTTTTTCTCAAACCCAGTAAACGTGTACCCAAGTGTGTGTGACAAACTATGTCTTTCGATCTAACAGTTGAGAGATATTGGCTTGAATCTAAATCAGGTTTTCATCTAACGGTGAATAAAGTTTGCTTTGTACCTAAGGCAAAACCCTGATTTGAAGTCTATATAAAGGAGACATCTAGCACTGAGAAAACCTAATCCTCACACGTATATGTCCTACTAGTGCTCTCGCTAGAGTCGTTCTCCATTAGCTCTTGAGTTTCTTCTCTAAACTCGAGTTAACGACTTAAAGACTTCATTGGGATTCTGAAGCCAGACCGATACTACTTTTATCGTAGTTGTGTGATCTGATCTTGCATCTTATATCGTACGATTACAATCGATTGGATTGAGATCGTGAGAGTTCTCCGATAGGCAAGATAAAGAAGTCACAAACATCTTCGTCTCACTGTTTGTGATTCCTCGACAATCCGCTTGTATAGTCAGGAAGGATTGTAGAGAGGTGATTGATTAATCTAGGCTGTTCTTCGGGAATATAAGTCTGTATTATCAATTGGTTCATGTTACCTTGATTTTATATCTAAAGACGGAACAAAATCTAGGGTTTATCTGTGGGAGACGTATTTATCCTTTCGATAGACTTTTCTGTGTGAGACAGATTCGTTTATTATCAAGTCTGTGATTTTGGGTTGCAGCAACTCTTTGTTGTGGGTGAGATAAACAAAGGGAATCAAGTACGCAGTGTCCTGCTGGGATCAGAGGCGTAGGAGTACAACTGTACCTTGTATCAGTGGGAGATTGGTAGGGGTTCAACTATAGATCAGTCCGAAGTTAGCTTGGAGTAGGCTAGTGTATGTAGCGGTGTAATACAATGTGTACTCAATCTGGACTAGCACCCGGGGTTTTTCTGCATTTGCGGTTTCCTCGTTAAAAAAACTTCTGGTGTCTGTGTTATTTCTTTTCTGCATTATATTTTATATAATAGAAATAATACAGGCTGTGCGTTCATGATCATCAACTTCTCTAATCCAACTTTTGGTTGTTGAATGTAGTTGATTGATCCTTGGACATTGGTCTTTGGTACCGTCCAAGTTATCTCTCTTTGATAAACACTCGCTATTGATTTTAGCTTGAGTAGAAATCAAATCGAGAGATTGAGATAATAACTCTTTGAGATACTCTTTATCTAGATTGAGTCTGACTGTCTAGTTGATTCTCTAGAAAAGTATCTCGAAGTTAGTCCATACAGATTGCTAAGCGAAATATTGTGTGGTGTTGTTAGACCCCCGTTTTTTCACAACCCATAAAACCAAAAAGGAAATATCTGTTTTGTCTACCAAGAAAACCGAAAAAGAAAATATCTTTTTATGCTACCTGACTACCCCTCTCACCCCTCTGAATTATGTTATGAAAAATTACCAGATTAGATAGTATTAGTATCCCCAAATGCTTCTGTAAATTCACTTGCAGGAACTGGAGCAGCAGGATTGTCTGCACTAGCACAGGTTCTGGTGCTGGTTCATTTTGAGAAGGATTAACCTCACCATTTCCTGCATTAGAAATGGAAGCAACCTCTGTAGCCATCCGACCAATCACAGGGCTTAGCATATCCAAATTTGGGAATATCACAACATCAAGAGGAATGGAAATGGAGGCTTTTTATCGAATTGCGGCTCTGACAATCTTAGGCATGGTTGCTGCATAAAAACCCTGTCGTACCCCACCACATACTATGTACCGATCACCCACCAGTACCACCCCCTCATTGATCACAAATCGCCCTCGCCGGGGATGAGTGGCAAACACCACTGATGAGTGCCAAATATTGTATATATTTATCCCTTTTTGTTGGCATTTAACTCATCTTTTGTGCATTAATTCTACATTTTATCCCATATTCTGTATTTTCATTGTTTTCAAGAATAAATATTTTTCTTACTTAATTTTATATTTTTAGGTAATAAATAAAGTCTGGATGACTTGCGGAGCGGAAAAGAGTTGAAGAGTAGTGAAAAGCCGGAAGAAATTACGCAAGGAAGCCGCAAAGAATGGTGCGCACGTCCAAAAAGCTAGGAATGGGCTCAAGAAGGAAGAATTGTTCTTAAAGAAGATATGGGCTTGGCATACCCAAGGCCCAAAACCCTTACCCAAACCCATTTTCTATATCCATACCCGCCTCCATTCTCAGCCGTTAGATTGGATCCAACTCATCATCCTACGGTCGCTCATTCATAGAGCATCAAAATCTGAAGTCCCTGCAAAACACCATAGTGCCTAAATTCCAAGCCTTCAGATTAGATCACATTTAGATCCTACGGTCGCTTCTTTGCCTGCGCATCAAATCTCGATACTTCCGCTTAACACTACAGTTCCTAACATCATCTAACACCGTTGACTTCGTTGTGTTTCAAAATCCAACGGTTGCATCGATTCATCTCTCATCTCACCGTTAGATCTACCAACCATCTTCGCATCCCGCAGCTCAGAGTCACAGAACATCAAAATTTTATGAAGCCGCTCAACACCCGAGTACCCAATACCTATACCCCATCGCCAAACACCCCCTTCTCCCAAAAACATCGAGTTCTTCTCCTCCACTCCGTCTGCAGAGAGCTGCTCTGCAACTCCATCACCTCCACCAGCTACACCTCGCTGAACCACACCACCCTGCCATCGCCACTTCCTCCACTGTCACCAAACACCACCTACACGCCGTAGCTACCTCCCCTACCTCTATAGCCATCTAACTCATTGATTTTTCACCACTGAAACCCTAGGTGATAAATCAATAAATTAGGTGAGGCTATAAGACGCAATTGAAGACATGGAGAGGAGCAAAAGAAGAAGATAAAGCATGGGTCGAAGAAAAATTCAGAGAATTAGGTGAGATTTCTCAACTTCCAAAAAACCCTAATTTCTTAATTTTTGGGGATATTTATAGAAAACCCTAATTTTCTGTTAGGAAGGCATGGAGGAGCTAGAATAGGGATGTGGGTTCGAATTAGACCCATTACATTAGGTAAAATCATATACCTAATTTTACTGTTCAATTGGGTAAATTTGGGAATTGGGTGTAAGAACCCTGAAATGTAAATTGGGTATAAAAAGGGGACTGTGGGTGTGATGTGAGCTTATGCTAGACTAGCCAGTGTCCAGAACTTTGTTCTGTTAATGTTCAATTTCAGTTTCAAATCAATTCATGTTAATGTGTGCTGTTAATGTTTAAATGTTCATGTATTGTTCTGTTGCCATCTATCTTGTTTGTTTTGTCTGATGTTTAGGATATTTGATCTCATGCAATGTTTTAATTATGTTTAATTTTAATGTCATGTTAGTGCCATGTTAGTTCACTGTAAATGTTTAATGTTATGTTTAGTTCACTGTTAGGTTTAATTCACTGTCAAGAAGTGGAATGCTAGGTTAGAGCTTTGAAGCTTTGGATTGATTGAGCATTGGGGAGAAACTAGTGCTCACTAGTGAATGTGAGCAAACTAGTTCTCTTCCCACTCTAGTTGTATGCCTAGGCTCACCTTCACCATTTCACCTTCACCATTTCACCTTCACTGTTATGTGCTTCCCATGTTATGTTATTGTGTTTAAATTCATGTTTTGTTCACTGTTAGTGGTAGAAGTTTAGCTTTGAGGCACTGTGTTGATTGAGCAGTGGGGAGAAACTAGTGCTCACTAGTGACTGTGAGCAAACTAGTTCTCTTCCCACTCTAGTAGTATGCCTAGGCTCTCTTGTTTTGTCACCACTGTTAGCTTCTCATCTCCCCTGCCCTTGGCTTAGGCCCTGGTTTACTTCCTTTGTTCTCTGCTTGTAGTTGCAGTGTTCTGTCACCTTTTCATAATGCTTTTGTGCTGTTGCTTTTGCCCTGTGTTGCTTCCATTGTAAATTTTCTCCATTGTCTTTGCTTCACTGCCATCTCTTCTTTCTTCCTTGCCTTGTTCTGCTGCCTTGTCTCCCCCTGCTGCTGTTTTCTCCTTGCCTTGCAACCCTGCTGCTGCTGCTTTCCTTCCACTGCTGCTGCTGCTTTCCTTCCACTGCTGCTGCTGCTGCTGCTGCAACTGAGCTTGGCTCACAGCAATCCAAAATCCCAAGCTCAGTTCTCAGTTCAAGACCAAGCCCAGGTTTGAACCAAAAGTTGAAGCCCACTGTCCATTGTTTGTACAAACTGAAGCCCAGTTCATTAAGGCTCACAGCCCAGTTCATTAAGGCTCACAGCCCAGTTCATTAAGGCCCAGCCACAGTTTAGGTTAAGGCTCAAAGCCCAATTCAGTCAACTGTGGGCTTAATCAAAAGCCTAATTCAAAGATCAAAGCCCAATTCACAGTTCATCATTCAAAGGCCCAAAGCCTAGTGCACTTCAAGACCAACTGAGCCCAAGCTCAGTTCATTTCATTGTTAAAAACAAAACCCATTAGGCCCAATTTACTCAAAGGGTATTCAAAGCCCAACAATAGCAATTTAGAACCCAAAATAGCTAGAAACTCCAAACACACCCAGTCTCTGTGGATCAACCCGTACTTGCACGAGCTACAACCGACGACCGTGCACTTGCGGTATTACTGTAGGCCCGCCGTTTTTATTACGCTTCAATTTTATACGCTTTCCCGGGTCCACCAAGTTTTTGGCGCCGCTGCCGGGGACTTGGGTCTGTGTTTTTTATTAGCTATTTTTGCATTTCACTGCATAGCATTTGCATCTGCATCTGCTTCACTTCATTTGCTGTTGGACCTGCTGTTCTGAACCTGTTTTTCCTCTGCTGGGACGCCACCAAGGAAAAGAACCAAAACCCAACTGGGTTTTTGCAACAATATCAGAGCAGCTGGGCTGTGCTTAAAAGGTAACCCATTTAAGAGAACCTGAATTGTGGGCTTCCAATTTTTTAATTGTGGGCTTGTAATATTAAAGCCAATTTTTGGGTTTCTCTTATTTTCTGTTGGGTTTGTAATAATTTATTTGTGGGCTTGTTTGTTTAATTTGTGGGCTTGTATTTAATTTTTGTGAGCTTGTTTAATTTGGACTGGTAATTTGTATTCTGGGTTTAAACCCAGCTGAGCTTGTAACCGATTGTGGGCTTGTTTCCACTCAAGAGTGGACCTCGAAACCAAAGTTTTAAAACAAACGTCGGGCCTTAACCAACTGGGCCAAATTAAACTTTCAAAATTAAAACTTAGTGTTTCGTGGGCCGCAGCCTTCCTTCCATTCCATTAGAGGACAAACAGTGGGCGTGCTCCCATTTCAAAAACCAAATTTTATTTTCTTTTTAAAAAAAAAAAAAAAAA